>NW_006408996.1:278351-278957 GCF_000296735.1 Chrysochloris asiatica | reverse complement strand
GCTAGACTGTGAAACACAAGGTTGGCAATTCAAACCCACTAGCTGTTCATTTGAACCGCTATAAAGGGTCGCTATGAATCCAAACCAACTCAAATGCAATTGAGAACAAAAATATTATAGAAAAAGGAGTGTAGTGACTACATAAGGTGAGCATTGGACTGCAAACCACAATGTCTGATATGTTCCCATACACGATATAGTTGTGTTATTGTTAAGTTCCGTCAAGTCAGTTCCCTTCCACAGCAAACCTGCGTAATATTTCTGAGGAGTGACTGCGAGTTTGAACTACCCTGTTTATCCTATAGTACCACTCTCTCTCTCTCTCTCTTTCTCTCTCTATATATACATATACACACACACACACACACATATATATATAATTATATAAATATACATATATACACACATATATATATAAATATACATATATATACATAATGTTGTTTATTAAGTGCTGTCAGGTCACTTCTGACTCACAGCGTCCCTCTGTAAGGTTCCTGAGAAACTGCTGGTGAGTTGAACTGCTGAACCTGCGATTCAAAGTGATATCCAATAAAATTATTCTATGTATGTTGTTGTTGTTAAGTGCCGTCGAGTAGGTTCCGA
>NW_006408996.1:251912-252839 GCF_000296735.1 Chrysochloris asiatica | reverse complement strand
TCCAGTATACTTTATTTTTTAGGTTATCTTTCTGCATTAAAGTAACCCTCTTCAGTTTTTATTTTATTTACTTATTTATTACTGGCTTCTTCTTTTCTTTTAAATCTATTTTTTGGAGTGATCCAGAATTCTAACTTTGGGGCTTTCCTTTTCTACTTAAATTCTGATACTTGGTGAGTGTATTCATTTCCCCAGCTTGTATTTCCCCAAATATATTGATTTAAAATACAAAGGGATTCCAGAAGTTTGTGGATGAATTCCTATACCTTTTAATTCCATTTTTCCACAAACTTTTTGAAGACCACTTGTATATACCACATTTCTTCATCTCTTTGCTAAAATCCAAATATATATTTAACTATTCATAATTTCCATTAGAATGTCTAATAGACTTTTCAAAAGTAGTATGTACACATTTTATTTCATGTTTTCACCCTTAAATATGATCAACCCTCAATTTATCACAACTCAGTTGATGACAAATTTATCCTCCAGTTGTTAAATAAGATTTAGGTTGTTAAACCTTAAAATCATCCTTAACTCCTTTAATTTTATTACCCTCCATATTGCCACCAGGGTTTCTGATATAATATTTTAAAATGTACATTGACTCTACCTTCAAAATATATCTAATATACAATAGTTTTCATAACAATTCCTACTATAATATTAGACCAAACATAGTTTGCTACAAAATGTTTCTAAATGCTCTGTATCTTTCAAAGTTTTATCCATACACAGAGGCATCATTAGAATGCTTTTGGCAGTGTAGGCTATACCATGTTACACCGTTAGAGAGGTGGCACCAAATGACTGTCTACAAAATTTGTGTGCAGTGTTTCACCAGAAATATATTAATTTTTATAAAAAGATTTCTGTATTTGGTTTTCACAATAAAAACGTTTTTGTCAGTCTTACAAAGCAAAA
>NW_006408996.1:249479-250511 GCF_000296735.1 Chrysochloris asiatica | reverse complement strand
CAACAACAACAAATACAAAACCCACAAATTGTCCTGCATTCACAGATGAGATTCATATTATCAGTTTGACTTTTGTTGTTACTGTTGTTGTTAGGTGCCATCGAGTCAGTACCAACTCACAGTGACTGTAAGCACAACAGAACAAAACACTGTCCAGTCCTGCATCATCCTCAAAATCATTGCTACATTTCAGCCCATCGCTACTGCCACTATGCCAATCCATCTGGTTGGGGGATCTTCTTCTTTATCTCTGACCCTCTACTTTACCAAACACAATATCCTTCTCCAGGGACTGGCCCCTCCTGACAATATGTCTAAAATATGACCTTATCTCCTATTTGACCTTATCCTCTCAAAAAATGCCTTCCCTCTTTTCACTTCAGTTAACATTGACATCTTGTTTCTCTAAAACCTGCCAAGCATTTACCAACTGTTTGGAGTAATCCCTCTCTTAGCAGCATTTTTCTCTTCAAATATTTACTGTCTCTGCACTCTCTCACTTCCTCAAGTGCTGACATTTAAGGGGACTACATTGATAGAGCTATTTAAACATAAATCCCCCACAATGAAATAAATTTTCTATTGCAATTATTACTGCATAATATGTTGTTTTCTATAGCACATATCATTGTATTACATACGAGTCTCAAAAGTAATCTGCACTCTGGTTATATTAAAACATTTGTCCATATCCACGATTGATGACAACATTGAGCATATACACAAAATGATTCGGTCGAATAGATGAGTGACCATAGATAATGTGGCAAATCATGAGCAAGTCAACCACAGTTCTGCCTATGAAATAATCCATGGCAGACTTGGGTTTTGAAATGTTTGTATAAAATGGTATTGGAACAACTCACCAAGGAACATAAATACAATTGTTTGGACACCTTCAAATAAAATGTGGACTGATAAACGAATGAAGGTAAAAGTTTCTTTAAAAAATTGTTGCTGATGATGAGACATGGATTCATCATTACAAGCCTGAGAGTAAACAACAAAGTATGAAATGGACACATCTTCAAT
>NW_006408996.1:243812-249379 GCF_000296735.1 Chrysochloris asiatica | reverse complement strand
TGAATGATGCAAAAAGCATCAAATGAGTATGGAATGAATACACAAAGTAACCAAAATGAAGTGGTCAATGTTCAACCACTTCAAGAGGTAGCTTATGTTCAAGGGCCAATGATATTGAAGGAAGAAGTCAGAGGTGTATTGAAGGCATTGACAAAGATCAACATTCTGGGAATAAGTGCAATACAAACTAGAACCTTTCAACAAACTGATGCAGCCCCACAGGCACTCACTCATCTATGCAAAGGTGTTTAGAAGACAAGATAGTTACCTGGACAACTGATTGAAAGAGATCTATTATTTGTGTCTATTCTAAAGAGAAGTGACCCAACAGAATGTGCAAATTAATGGACAATATCATTAATATTGCATATAAGTAAAATTTTGCTAAAGATACTTAAAAACATTGTAACCATACAACTGCCAGAACTGGATTCACATGAAGACATGGAATGAAGGATATCATTACTGGCATACGATGGATCTTGGCTGAAAGTAGAGAATACGTGACAGATGTTTACCTGTGCTTTATTGACTATTCAAAGGCTTGTGATTGTGTGGATCATGAGAAGTTATCTACAACATTGTAGATAATGTATGCTGAGCAAATAATCAGAGAAAGTGGACTATATGTGAAGAATGTTGCATGAAGATTGGGGGATGACTCATTAACAACCTGCAATAACTAGATGATACAATCTTGCTTGCTGAAATCAAAGAGCACTTAAAACACTTATTGATAAATCCCAAAGACCACAGCATTAGGTTTTGGTTGCATCTCAATGTGAATTAAACAAAATCCTCATCACTAACCAATAAATATCATCAAAATAGATGGAGAAACAATTGAAGTTCTCAAAGACTTCATTTTGCTCAGATAAACAATCAACACCATGGAAGTGGCAGTCAAGAAAGCAAATGACATATTGTATTAGGCAAATCTGCTGCACAAGACCTTTTACAGTGTTCAGTAGCAAAGATGTCAGTTTGAGGACTAAGGTGCGTGTAACTCAAGCCATGGTGTTTTCAATAGCCTCATATGCATGTGATAATTGAACAGTGAATAAGGAAGACAATAGAAGAATGGATGCATTTGAGTTATGGTGTTGGAGGAGCATATTAAAAGTACCATGTGATGCCAAAAGAACAAACCAGTATGTGTTGGATGAAGTACAGCCAGAATGCTACTTAGAAGCCAGCATGGTCAGAGTTCATTTCTCATACTTCAGACTTGTTATCATTAAAGGCCAGCCCCTAAAAAAAGGCATCATACTTGGTAAAGTGGAGGGTCAACAAAAACGAGAAACTCCCAACAAAATGGAGAGTCACAGTGACTGCAGGGTTGGGTTTAGGTTTAGCAACAATTATTAGGTTGGTGAAGGATCAGGGAGTGTTTAGTTCTGTTGTAAAAAAATGTTGTGATGAGTTCATACTGACCCAATGGCACTTAACAACAGCTACAACAAGTATGAAAAGATGTTTTACTAAGGATTGAAAAAACATTCATAGGTTTTTTGTTTTTTATTCAGTTTGAAAAAAACAAACATTTATAACAAGTTAACATTGTCTTCCAAGCTATGTTTTTCTAAAATAATATTGTACTATGGTTTGATTAGAATTCAGACTATCAATTTCAAACATCAGAATCTAAACAAGCCAACACAAAAGGGAATTAAATAAATTGTTTTCTCTCCTGTCATTTTAATTACTTACACTCGTATTCTTTAGACTACTCTGAGCCCACTATCTTCTTGTACAAGGGATATAGCATGTGGGATCTAGCAAGCTGGAAAAACTCTAAGAAAATATTTTCTTTCTTAAATATGTTGCATTTCTTTCCACATTTAAGTATAAAGATGTGACAATGATCTTCAGAAAAAAAAAAAAAAAAAATTGACACTGTTCTTGTTTTTGTTATTACGTTCCATGAAGTCAAATCCAACCTATTGTGAGCCTATGCACAATAAAACAAAACACTGACTGTTCTTATGCTGTCCTCACACTCATTGTGTATGAGCCCATTGTGCGGTTGCTGTGTAGATCTGTCTCATAGATGGTCTTCCTTCTTTTTGCTGATCCTCCATATTACTAAGCATGGTTTCCTTCTCCAGCAACATGTACTTCTTGACAAGGTGCTCAAACTACATGAGACAAATTTTACCATAATTACTTGTAAAAAGTCTCCTGCATTTTCCAAAATAAATTTGTTTGTTCTTCTGGCACTGTATGGTATATTTAATATTCCTCACAAGCACCATAATTCAAATGCATTAATCCCTCTCTGATCTTCCTTACTCTTCCTATGTCTAAATACAAGATGATTGAAAATACCATGTCTTGAGTCAGGTACATCTCAGAGGTAGAAGTATCATCTTTGCTCTTTAACACTTTAAAGAGGATTTTGCAGCAGATTTACCTGATCAAATGCGCTATTTGATTTCTTGACTACGGCTTCCATGAGCATTGTAGATACAAGTGAAATGAAATCTTTGACAACTTCAATCCTTCCTTTGTTTATCATAATATTATTTACTTGTATGGTTGTAAGGACTTTTGTTTTCTTTACATTGAGTTGTAGTTCATACTGAAGGAACTGAAGTTTTAAGTCATATATTTCCAGTAGAAACAGGAGTCATTGGGGTCTCAGCTGTTCTGCAGATTTACATTTTAGGCAGAATATGGTCAGTTAATATAGTGTTAAAACTCAAACCTAAATCTTTATATTATTGGGATTTAAAAAATAAACAGGGTATTTTACATACAAAATATTTTTTGAGATTTTCTGGAAGAAATTAATATCTAACATTTTGGTCTAATTTCTACATAACAATATTTGGCTATATAAAATTCAAGCTAAATTATGTTAGAAATATCAATCAGGTTATATTGTTGTTGTTATTGTTAGGAACTCTTAAGTTTGTCCTGGCTCTAATCAGCACTATGTACAACTGTACAACAGAACCAAACACTAATCCGACTTGCCCCATTCTAACCATTCTGTCTCTGTTTGAGACCATAGTTGCAGACACTGAATCAATTGATATCACTGAGGGTCTTCCTTTATTTTCTTGCCGTTTACTTGACCAATTATAATACTGTTTTCCAAGGAACAGTCCATCCCAATCACATGTCTAAGATATTTGAGATGAAGTCTCCCTATCCTTTCTTCTAAGGAGCATTCTAGCTGTATTTCTTCCTGAAATATTTGTTTATTCTTATGGCATTCCATGGTGTGTCTACTATTATTCATCACTGCCATATTTTAAAGGAATCAATACTTTTTCAGTCATCCTTATTTATTATCCTACTTTGATATGAATAGTAGGTGATTGAAATTATCATGCATTGTTTATTAAGGTAGAATCTTTGCTTTTTAATACTAAAAAATGTTCTTTTTCAGCAGACTTTCCAAATACAATACATCATTTGATTTCTTAACTGCTTCTTCTATGAGTATTGGTTGTAGATGCAAGAAAAATAAAATATTTGACAACTCCATTGCATATTTATTGCATTTATCATTGTGTTGGTTATTGGTTCAGTTGTGAATATTTTTGTTTCTTTTCTTTTTTTTTAAGTTTTTATTGTGAATTGACTGAAAGCTTACAGGGCAGATCATCAGTTTTGTATTCAACAAATCATATACCTTGTTTCATTACAATGATTATAATCCCCTCCATGTACCATCAGTTAACAGTATTTGTTTCTATTCACTTTAGCTTTTTTCTTCTTCTTTTTTAACACTCAGGCATATATAATGATTTACACCACCAAACGGCACATTTTGCAAGTCTGACTCCTGGCTGCTAGCTTAGTCCCTCTCTTTCCATGAATTTATAGTCCTCAGCTGCTCCCTCTCTCCATGTTCCTATCTCTGCATCCATCTCTGGTATCGCTGCTGCTGCTTCTCTGGATAAGATCTTGCATTCTGCTTGTGCTCTTCTTCCTTGATGGCTCTAGGGAGATTTTTGTTTCTTGATGTTGACATGTAATCCACACTAAAGAGTGCTGTCTTTGATCTTCATCAGTAAGTGCTTCAAGTCTTCTTTGATTTCAACAAGGAATGTTGAGCCCTTTTGGTATCACAATTTGTAATGAGTCTTTTGTTTTTATTGCTAGGACCCATTAAGTTGGTACCTACTCATAGTGACCCTATGCACAACAGAAGGAAACACTGCCTGACCCTGGGCCAACCTCACAATTCTTGCCACACTTGAGTCCATTGATGTCACTTTGCCAATCCATCTTGCTGGGGGGTCTTCATCTTTTTCTCTGACCCTCCACCTTACCTAACATGATATCACTCTCCAATGATTGATCCCTCCTGACAATATGTCCAAAGTACGAGAGACGAAGTTTGGCCATCCTGGCTTCCAAGGAGCACTTTGGATGAACTTCTTCCAACACACATCTTTTGGTTCTTTTGTCAGCCCATGGCACTTTCAATATTGTTGTCCAACACCATAACTCAAATGCTTCAATTCTCCTAAGATCTTCCTTATTCACTGTCCAGCTTTCGTATGTTAATGAGGTTATTGAAAATACCATGGCTTGGGTCAGGCATACCTTAGTCCTCAAACTAACATATTTGTTTTCAACACTTTAAAAAGTTCTTGTGCAGATTTGCTTAATGCAATATGTCATTAGACTTCTTGACTGCTGCTTCCATGAATGTTTATTGTTAATCCAAGAAGAATGAAGTCCTTGACAACTTCAATCTTTTCTCTATTTATAAGAATGTTGTACTTTGGTGGCTTGTAAATTGCTGTGATTCTGGAAGGTATGCCACGGGTATTTTAAATTCCAACAGGGTCACCTATAGTGGACAGGTTTCAGATGAGATTCCAGATGAAGACAGACTAGGAATGAGTCTTAGTTCAATACTAATATCCCATTCTTCTTCATATAGTCCAGTTTCTTATTGCTTAATCAATATAACAGATGGAATAAGTGTGATGTAAGAACACACATCTTTCCTGATTTGAAATCATCCTCTTGTTCTGCTTGAATGACTACCTCTTGGTTTATCTACATTTACTGCATAAGCAAGCTTACATTCACAATGACATCTTTAATTCCACAAACTTTCTGAATCAGACTTGCTATTTTGGCAACTCCCTGTCAATATTCTACTATATCTAATTTTAAATTATATTCAACAAATGTCTACTTGTGTGTAGTATTGATTGATAATTTTCACATTCTACTTGATATTCTTTCTTTGGAATGGCCACAAATATGAAACTTCCAATTAGCTGGTCAGTAAGATGTCTTTCAATTTGTGGGCACTGATGAATAAAAACTTCCATTGCTGTATGTTTCTTGAAACATTTCAATTGATATTTCATCCATTATTGGTGCCTTGCTTTCAATAGTGCCTTCAATGTGACTTGTACGTCTTCCTTCAATATCTTGGTTTTTATAATATGATACCTGATGAACTTCCCTCCTGAATTTAGAGATAATCTAAAGAACAGATTTGATTAATTAAACACTAAAGACCGAAGACCAGAAGAGTTGTGGGATGACATCAAGAACATGTTTTAAAATTGGGAAAGGTGTGAGACAGG
>NW_006408996.1:228392-243086 GCF_000296735.1 Chrysochloris asiatica | reverse complement strand
GTGGAGGGTCAGAGAAAAAGAGGAAGACCCCCAACGAGATGGATCAGCCAGGTGGCATCATTTATGGACTCAAGTGTGGCAGCGGTAGTGAGTTTGGCCCAGGATCAGACATTGTTTCGTTCTGCTGTGCATGGGGTCGCTATGAGTTGGTCCTGACTCGACAGCACCTGACAACAACAACAACAACCTGATGAACTGAGTGAACATTGAAATATATATCACAAATCCGCTGTCATTGATCTAAATCTTTACATGAGTAAATAACATCATCTGTCTCCTGTAAGGCAGCTAGTAGATATGAACACAGACCTAACACATTACCATACAATCACCAGAGATCCTTATGGCATCTATACATAGAAATATATCCATATGCATGCACAAACATACACACATACACACAAAACACACATACACACACACACATATAGTTGTTATTTTTAAGTTCCATCGAGTCAGTTATGATACATAGCACTCCTTTATTAGGGTTTCCAAGGAGTGACTGATGACTTTGAACCTCTGACTTAACTTTTACTGGTGTAAAAGTGGATAAAACATCTTTCATGATTGGTAGTTATGGGCCTTGGCCTAAAGAGTATGAATTCCTTTCTTCAACTGAAGAAGTTCCAAAGGACATGTTGGCCCAGGGCACTTGCCACAACAAGTCCTTCTTTATTGATGATGACTAATATGACCACCTGGCCTGGGAATGGAAGCTGTTCATTAAGAAGGAGTGGAGAGAATGAGAGCATCTGCCTGACCCTTTGCTTATACCTTACTACTGAGAAGGACCCTTTCAATGATGTTCATCCCACAGCCCTCCTGACTGTTCACAGATAAGTCCTTCACTAACATTTATTGAAGCATCTTATCCCACACTGCCTTGCAAAGTAATTCCAAGTGTAAGACACTTTAAAATTCAGGTTTAAACCTTACTCGGATTCCTTCTGTGGCACTGTGGATTAATGTGCAAGACTGCAAAGCCATTTGAACTGCAAGGTTGGCAGTTCAAGCTCACCAGCTGCTCCTCAGAAACCCTAAACAAGGTTGCTATGGGTCTGAATTGACTTGGTGGGACTTTACTATGACAACAACAAACCCTACTAACTTTTTTTAACCCCCTACCATTGGGGTCAGAACTTCAAAGATCTCCATCTCAATATGCAATCATTTAATGATTCCTTCTCTCCTTTTCATTTAAACCATTAGAGGCCAGGAAATGGACAAAATCTCACTAACAATCTTTTTACATTAGGTTTCAGTAGCTCCTTCACATTCCTGTATTCTGTTGTCGTTGCACCTGACTCAGGGAAAGACCCTAATCATATTCTCTGTTGGTTGGAGTTTTTCCTTTGTGGGAGACACTGTAAACAGCACAGAGACTAAAAATAAAATAAAAGCTATAAACATACACACACACTATGCTGCCCCTGACACAGTGATATCTACATGCTCCAAATAAAGATTAGTTACTACAGCTATTATTCAAACACAGGGAAAACCCACCAAAGTCAATGATTAAACAATGTAAAAAATCTACCAAATTTTTCATTCTGAAAGTCATCAAGCATGCCATCTAGTTGTAATGATAACTACTGGTGATTTAAATGCAAAAACAGTAAATGAAGAGGTTGTTGTTAAGTGCCACTGAGGTTGAGTAGTTTCCAACCCATAGAGACCCTGTATAAAGTTTTCAAGGAGTGGCTGGTGAGCTTGAGCCATCAACATTACAGATCAAACAGACTTTGTAGTCCAGCACATTAACCCACAGTGCCATATCAGGACTTCAAATGAAGAGGAGGGATAAGTAATTAAAAACATAACCTTGTTGATAGAAATGTCACTGGAAATTGCATGATAGAATTTTGCAAGACCAACAATTCATTCATTGCAAATATCCTTTTAAAACAACAAAAACAGCAATTTTATATGTGAACTTCACTAGATGGAACACATAAGAATCAAGTTTAATATGTATTTGGGAATAGATGATGGAGAAATTCAATAGCCTCACTGAAACAAAGCCTAAGACTAACTGTGGAATAGATCTTCAATTGCTCATATGCAAATTCAGGCTAAAGCAGAAGAAAATGAAAAAAAAAAAAAAATCAATGAGAGCAAAAAAAAAAAATGTTCCTGATTATTTTGTTGTAGTTAAGTGCCTTTTAGTTAGTTCCCACCCATAGAAACCCTGTAAAGCATTTCCAAGGAGTGACTGGTGAGCTTGAACTGCCCATCTTGCAGTTCAAACAAACCTTGCAGTTCAACACATTAACCCACATCAAGACTCCTTCTAGAGTATATTCCATGCACATTTAGAGACTCTCTCAAGAACATATTTTATGCATTATACATTAGAGGAGTTGTGGATGACATGAAGTGTATCATACATTAGAAAAGAATTGTTGTTGTTGTTGTTAAGTGCCGTCTAGTCGGTTCCGACCCATAGCGACCCTGTACAGGGTTTCCGAGGGTGTAAATCCTTACGGGAGTAGAAAGCCTCATCTTTCTCCCGCGGAGCGGCTGGTAGTTTCGAACCGCTGACCTTAAGGTTCGCAGCCCGATTCGGTCATTAAAAAGACAAGCAAGCAAGAAAAAAAAAATGAGAATACAGTATGAAACTTATTCTTGAACACAAAAAAGTTAAGAAAAATGAAAGAAATTATGAAACAAGAGAGCTTAGCTGAAAATATCAAAAGGCAGCTCAAGAAAACAGAATGCAAAGTTATAATGGAATTTGCAAATATCTGGAGTTATGAAACCATAAGGGAAAATTGCACTCAGTATTTCTCAAGCTTAGCGAAGAAAAAAAATCAAGTCTTGACTTACAGTATTGAAGGATTGCATAGACAAAAATATTGTGAAACACTGGAAACATCAAAAAAGATGAAAGGAATTTACAGTATCATGGGACCAAAATGAAT
Source organism: Chrysochloris asiatica (assembly GCF_000296735.1). Lineage (NCBI taxonomy): Eukaryota > Metazoa > Chordata > Mammalia > Afrosoricida > Chrysochloridae > Chrysochloris > Chrysochloris asiatica. The sequence goes on along the minus strand of NW_006408996.1, from coordinate 240,162 downwards.
TGGTCAGCGTTCAACCATTTCAAGAGGTAGCATATAATCAGGAATTGATGATATTGAAGCAAGAAGTCAAAGCTGCACAGAAGGGACTGGCAAAACACAAGGTTCTAGGAATTGAAATAATACAAATTGAAATGTTCCAACAAAAATATGCAGCGCTGGAGGCACTTATTTATCTATATCAAGAAACTTGGCCCCTCTAAGACTGAGACTGCACTGAAATTTTGTCAGTTTGTCAGGAAATCATCGGAAAATATCTTTGATATTTCATGCGAGTAAAGTTTTACTGAAGGTAATAGAGAAAATGCTGCAAGCATACACTGACAGAGAACTTGCAGAGGTTCAAGCCAGATTCAGAAGAGGCCATGGAATGAGGGATATCATTGCTGATGTTTGATGGATCTTGGCTGAAAGCAGAAAATATCAGAAAGATGTTTACCTGTGCTTTATTGATTATGCAAAGGCTTTCAATTGTGTGGATCATGATAAGCTATGGACAACATTGCGAACTATGAGTATTCCTAAACACCTAATTGTGCAGTCTTCCTCTTTTTCACTGACCCTCCACTTTGCTGAACCTGATTTCTTCCTCCAGGGACTGATCTCTCCTGATAATATGTCTGATAACAACCTCGTTATCCTGGTTGTTGATAGAGCATTCTGGCTGTTACTTCTTCCAACACAGATTTCTTTGTTTTTTGGTAGTCCATAGTACTGGTAGCGTAGTGGTTACGAATCGGGCTGCGAACCTTAAGGTCAGCGGTTCGAAACTACCAGCTGCTCCGCGGGAGAAAGATGAGGCTTTCTACTCCCGTAAAGATTTACACCCTCGGAAACCCTGTACAGGGTCGCTATGGGTCGGACCCGACTCGATGGCACTTAACAACAACAACAACAATAGTACTTTCTATATTGTTCTCTAACACAATAACTCAATGCATCAACTATTTTTTGATCTAACTTAAATATGACCAGATTTCACATGCATAAGAGGCTATTGAAACTATCATGGCATGGGTCAGAAATACCTTAGTACTCAAACCGATATCTTTGTTCTTGAAAAGTTTAAAAAGATTTTGTGCAGCAGATTGGCCTAATGCAATATGTAATTTGAGTTCTTGGCTGCTGTTTTCATGAATGGTGATTGCAAATCCATACAAAATTAAATATTTGCCAACTTCAACCTTTTCTCCATTTATCATCATGTTATTTATTGGCCCAGTTGTGAAGATTTTTGCTTCCTTTACATTTAGGAGTAATCCATACTGAAGATTGTAGTATTTGATCTTCATCAGTAAGTATTTCACATCCTTTTTACTTTCATCAAGGAAGACTGTATTCTCTGTTTAATGCAGAGTAATGAGTCATCTTCCATTCCTGATGTCATGTTCTTCTTCAGTGTGAAATTGATCAAGTATACAAAAAAAACCCACGTGAATTGTTATTTAATGGTGTTTGGAATGCAATGAATGGGAACAAAAAGGAAAGGTTAGTAGTTGGTGCAGAACCAGGCAGTGTTTGGTTTTGTTGTGCAGAGGGTCACTGTGGGTATGAAATGACTTTTCAGAACCTGACAACAATAATAACAATGAAAAACACACATTTGAAACATTTAGGATCTTCCATATATGTGCTTATCTATCTGTTTCTATTTGATTATAGGCATGTGTGTATACTCAGATTTTAATTTTTTTAATTAAAAATATCATTCTTTGAATCATAACTCATCCAGTCCATAGGAAATAATTATTTTAGAGGCTTATACTACTCTAAATATTCCTGTAGTAACCTACTATACTGATGTTATCAAGCTAATAAACTGCCTAACTTATAGCGAATGTAGCTACCAAATTCACACATATTTCAATTTCAGAACTACATGTGGATTTGCTTAATGAAATAAGGCATCTTATCAAGAAGTGATCAGTACATATGATCTAGTTATAGCCTCAGAAATCCTAAGCAGGATTGTTATGAGTTGGTACCATCTCCATGGCACACAACCACCATCATTAGTTCTTACTTGAATATTATTCACTGCATCAACTTAACCTAATGAACTGAGGGAGATGTTAATTTAGTGCCATTAAATAAGAGACTATCCAAGCTCAGTAGAGGAGAGTTTATTTTACTGATCTAGGCATTGGTTAATAAAATAGTGGAAAAACTACTTCCATTTCATGGTCTTTAAAATTAATTTCTTAACCTTCCAGCTATGAAGGAATATTGTATTCTATATTTTTCATTATTAATCTACCCTCATACTTATTCTCATGAAATTATATTAAATATAATCAACTTTTAGTCATTAAAATTTCAATGTAATAACCATAGATTTTGCTTACTGAATAACAAATAACTTAGAAAATGCTAAAAAATATTTAAATGCAAATCTGTGTTAAATGTTGGAGTGATCTGAATTCATAAAAATAAAAAATATTTAAAATTATGCTCTATTTCAGTTGAAACTAATAAAGGTAAGCTGCTTGCTGTTAGTTCATATGTGACAAATTAATTAATTATCCTGACTTGTTTCTACTTTCAGCAGCTTAGCAAAAATAACGTTCTATTTTTTCTCTAAATGCCATATTAATCTTCCATTTAAGAATAAATATGCATGCCACTAGGGTAAAGAAGCCTATAAATAAAATACTATTTAGCAGAAAAACAAATGTTTATTTAACAATTTTAGGCTTGTGTGTTAATACATTTCTGTATATCCTCTTAAAAAGAAAACACTTTTTGAAATGGGGTAAAAAAATGTGAACCTAAGACTAAATGGAAATTAAGCACAACTTTGAGGGAAAAACTCAGATTTTTCAGATTCTTGTGAAGGGTATATACAAAAAAAAAAAATTGCTAAAGATAATTTAAAAATTATTGCAACAGCATATATACATAGAACTGTCAGCAATTCAAGCTAGTTCAGAAGAGGATATGGATCTAAGGATATCATTGTTGAAGTCAGATGGATCTCAGTTAAAAGCAGAGAATATCAGAAATATATTTAGGTGTGTTTTATTGATGCAAAGGCTTTCAACTGAGTGGATCATGACAAACTATGGATAAGATTGGAAGAATGGATATTTCAGAACACTTAATTGTGATCATGAGGAACATATACATAGACCAAGAAGTTATTTGAACAGAACAAGGGGGATATTGAATGTTTTAAAATCAGGAAAGGTGTTTATCAGGTTTATATCCTTTACTATAGTTATTCAACCCCTATGCTGAGCAAATAACCCAGGAAGCTGTATTATATGAGGAAAACAGGCTTTCAGGATTGGAGGAAGACTTATTAACAACCTGTATTAATCAGATGGGACAGCTATGCTTGCTAGAAGTAAAGAGTACTTAAAATACTTACTGATGAAGATCAAAGACTACAAAAGTCCATATAGATTGCACCTCAAAATAAGGAACACAAATCCAAACAATTGGCCAATAAATACCATCAAAATAAGTCAAGAAAAACTGAAGTTGTCGAAGACTTAATTTAGCTTGAATCCACATTAAGTTATCATGAAATCAAACCATTGTTTGCATCAGGCAAATCTGCTGCATAAGATCTCTTTAAAGTGTTCAAGAGCAATGACATCAGATTAAGAACTAAGGTGAACCTGGCTCAACCCATGGCATTTCAATTGCTTCATTTGTATTTGAAAGTTGAACAGAAAATAAGGAATACCTTAGAAGAATTGAAACATTTGAGTTATGGTGTTGGAAAAGAATATTGAAAGTACCATAAACTATCAAGAACAAATGAACCTGTGTTGGAAGAAGTATGATCAGAATGCTCTTTAGAAGCCCGAATGACAAGGCTTCATCTCTCATGTTTCAGGCATGTTATCAGGAGGGATCAGTCCCTAGAGAATGACAACATGCTGGGTAAAGTGGAAAGTCAGCAAAATAGAGGAAGAGCCACAGTGAGATGGAATGACCCAGTGGAATGACTTAGATGGAATGCAGCAGCAAAGTTCTCAAACATAACAAAAATGTTTGAATATAGTCCTTTGACTGTGCAGTGTGAATTGTTAGTTCTGTTGTGAATAGTATCTCTGTGACTAAAAATGAAAGTAGAAGTAGCACCTAACAATAAGAGTACAAGAGAGAAAATAGCAAATGTGTTTTATCAAAAATAAGAGACCAAAGCTAAGAAATATGTAACACATTTCATTGGGCTGTTATAGTTTCAAGCTATTTTTTAAAGCAGAATTTTGTTCTGAGGAAGAAAGAAGTGTTCAGATTTATTCTTCCTCAATTTATAAGGAAAGAAAAACATTTCATTATAATTTAATTTATGATTAAATCCCAAATAGAAGAAAATCAACCCTAGAAATGAGTTCAGTTCTAATCCACTGAGAAGCAAGATGACAAGGATTTGAGAAATAATATGCTCCTATGAAGGTTTCATGTACTGTAATAACACTCATCATCTTTCTAGACAAATGTTCGTTATGACCTACAAGATGTAATAATGCGTAATGATGATAAAAGGAATAAGTAGCTAGGAAGAGAGTGAAAAAGAAAATAATTCATTTCTCTCCCTGTTATTTTTTTGCCTGTTTTATTTAAATTATATTTTTTATCATATAATTCTTTTAGGTGTCAGGGACCTGCCTCAACAGGGAAGTTTGATTCATGAAGTAGGGAGGTCTGGCGGCGAAAGAAATAGAAAAAGAATATACACAAAGATGCAACGAAAGAAAAAAGAGACACTCCGAGACTAGAGTGGATGAAAAACCAGCAGACAGACCCTGCATGACAAGCAGCATGGTCCTGCAAGCAGTAATGCATGCAGGATTCAATCTGTTCGTCTTTTATTTCAGAGAGGGATTTTACACAAAGGAAGAAGGTGATTATTAAGACAGGGTACAGAAATAAAATGTGATTAATCGTTCAAAACAGGACACAATGATTTACAGGAACTAATTCTAAAATATACATTGCAAATTGTCTTAATAATCTAACATTCTTAATTTTCCCAAAACTCAAGCAAACTGTTATAAATTACTTTTTAGGCTTAAATCCTAAGGCAGCCAGGTGAGGTTTCTAAAGGCTAATTAACATACCTATAGCACTTAATCTCTAATGGGAAAAGGTGAAAAGGATTTAAAAGGTTTGAAGGAAGTCAAGCTGTTTCAGCTACCTGGCTTAAACTTTCAGGAGGAAGGAGGAAGTCCAAGTTAATGGGTTACACCTAGGGACAGTTTGAGGGGCTGCCACTATTATTCCTTATACAATACTCCCGGAATTTACCAATATACTTTGAGTGAATACCCTGGGTGAATTCTCTCCAGAACCCCCTTGCATAATTCCAGCAAACCTGCCTTTGGAACTTTTACGGATCTCGGCTTTAGAATGGGTTTTGGTTTTAATATGGTGCCTGGATATCAAGAGCTCATGTATTAAGTTAATATCAAACATAACTGAATAATTTGATAAAGAACAGTTTTGACATGGTTGCCAGGTGGCCAGAGCTTGTTGCTCAGAGAGATTTGTTCCCAGGACCTTATGCACTGCCAACACAGTGGAGACATTAAGAGAGGCACATAAGAAACCATTTTCTCAGAAGCTACAATTACTGGAGTTAGAAGAATAGATTGAATAATAAGACCAACGAAAATTATACAGAGGTAGCCCACCAGTGAGTTCGCAAAAACCAATGTACCCGGGATGTCAGGAGGTCACTTTCTTTGGCCCTCAAGGTCCCTGGCTAGCAATCCTGAGTGGGGCCTTCGTGTTGGATTTTTGTCCATGACACAAGACCTCAGCATCTCAGTGCTTGCGGTCCCCAATATTTAGGGTGGTCAAATGCCCAACATAACTAGTTTCTTCAATAACATACACAGCCAATTAATGAATTTCAACTTTGAACTTGCTATAATAAGAGGAACAGGAAAAACTGTGCACATGTGAATTCAAGTGAATCAGAAAAAATGTATTTTGGAATACACTTCTAGAGAATCTTCTTGAACTCTTACCTCCATGGAGCAAGTATAACATTTTCACTGAAGAAAATATGTGTGTACTTGTATATGAATATATATTTGTTCTTTGATGTGAATGTGCTAAGATCGTGTACATTATCAGATTTGATTTACCTTACAATAGGCAGTTTCAGGGGAAAATAAACATATATTTATGAATGTGAACATGGCCATACTAAACTGACACATAATTTAATGCATTTGTCCTCCAGATGATTTTGAGAATATAGTATTATCCAGGTACTATGCTAGGAATTATGTGAGTGAAGATGAATGATTAGAACCTTTACTGGCACAGTGTGCAATAAAAGTAGATATTCACTAAGGCTGTGACAGACCTAGAAACAATGAATTGGGAAGCATTCTTGTATTTTATGGGCATAAATTAAAGTGTCCACCACTCATCTGTCATCAATTAGTTGTACTGTGGTTTCTTGATTGTTGCTATGGATGTAGGAAACTATGCCGCTCGTATTTTAAATGGCTATGGACAGATTTCAGCAGATCGTCAAGACTAAGACAGACTAGGGAAAAAGAGACATGTGCTACTTTTGAATGTTTAGCCACTGAAAACCTTATATATAGCAGTAAACTTGGTCAGAAATAGTGTCAAAAGATGAAAACTTTATGAATATCAGCAGAATAGTGTCAGATATAGTGCCAGAAGACAAGCCTCTAAGATTGGAAAGCACTGGAATCTAGGAAAATTGGAAGTTGTGAAAAATAAAGTGGAGTGAATCAAATTCAATATCTTAGGCATTGTTGTTGCTGTTGTTAGTTACCATCATGTTGGCCTTGACTCAGAGACCCTAGGCAGAATAGAACGAAGCACTCCCTGCTCCTGGGACAACCTCATAATTCTTGTTAAGCTTGACACCATTGCTGCGGCTACTGTGCTAATCCATCTCAATGAAGGTCTTCCTCTTTTTCTCTGACCCTCCACTTTTCCAAACATTATAACCTTCTCTAAGGACTGGTCCCTCCTGATAATATCTCCAAAATATGAGAGACGAAGTCTGGCCATCCTGACTCCCAAGTAGAAATCTGTCTATACTTTTTCCAACACAGATTAGTTTGTTCTTTTGGCAGTTCATGGTGCTTTTAATATTCTTCTCCAATACTCTAACTCAAATGTATCAGTTAGTCTATGGTCTTCCTTAGTCACTGTCTAAATTTCACAATCCTAGGCATTAGTGATCTGAAATTGACCATATGGACAATTTAGAATCAGACAATCATTTGGATTACTATGCCAAGAAAGACAAATTGATCACATTAATCATCAAAAAGAGCACTTCAAGATGTATTTTGAAGTACAGTGCTGTCTGTGGCAGTGTAGTGCCTGGAAGACGACAAGGAAGAGCAGCTAATGTCATTATTATCCAAATTTTAAAAACAGTGAAGATGAAACTGAATGTTTTTACCAACTTCTTCAGTCTAAAATTGATCAAATGCTCAATCAACTTGTATTAATAATTACTGATGATTATAATACAAAGACTGGAAACAAAGAAGAAGGATCAGTAGTTGGAAACTGTGGCTTTCATGATGGAGATCACATGATAGAATTTATAAGACCAATCACTTTCTCATAGAAAATGCCTTTTTAAAATAGCATAAAAAGCAATTTATACTCATGAATCTCACCAGACGAATACACAGTGCAAAAATCACATGAGAGCCATGTCTGACTTTCCCTGGCTTCACAAGGGAAAAAGAATCAAACTCAAAATCAATTGAATTCTGATTCCTATGAAGCACAGGTCAGATATATTTCCAACCCACAACCTTCTTTACCTTGTTCTGACACCAAACCATTCCTTGCACGTCACTCTCTGCCTCACATCTGGATTTAATAATCCATTGCAATGGCCACACATAACTCCTAAAAATACTCATGATTATGAAGTTTATGAGAGAAGTGAACAGGGTACAATTCAGGATCAAAATCAACTCAGGATGTGCAGCAGTTCTCCAGTCAGGAATACCTCTTGTCTACTCCACTGCAGGCAAGCCTCACTCTTGTTTTCAGCCTTTCAGTTATGTGGTCCTTTGACCTCTGCCCTGCTCATGCACATGTTACAATGTTCTTTTAGCCTGCTTGTGACTGCCCAAAGGGCACATTATTCAAGCTAGTCTCTTGTCCATAGGCACCCAGTTTTACACACTCCATAAACCAACAGCTGATGCTGCTCTGTCTCGACATGCCCCCACCACTGCTGTCAGCTCTTGCCAATGCCTCTGGCTTCACCTCTGTAGTTACTGTTTCTCTATTCAGTGAACTCACGTGTCTTTCATGTTTTTCCTTCTTGATGGTATGGTATCTTTCATTTCTACATCTTAGATGACTTCTTTTAAACAGAGCTGAAAGACAAAAGTAATCAACCCAGCCTTAGAGTCCTGTGTCCCTTATTTGTATGATTCCACCCAATCATGTGGTGGGAATTAAGAATATTTTTTATACTAAGGCTGTACTAAATAAATTTAAGGCAACACACACAGGAATTAAAATGACATATATTCAAACAGACAATGGAAAAACTTGATATCATCAGACAAAACAAGACCAGGGTAATCTCTGAAACGACCATCAGTTATTCTTATGCCAGTTCATATTGAAGCTGAAAATAATTAAAACCAGTATACAAGAGCCAAAATATGACATTGATCATATTCCAACTGAGTTAATAGAGACCATCTAAAAATCGACAGGATGCATTAGATAGTAATTACCAAAGACCAGCAGAACAGTGGGATGACATCAAAAACATCATATACTAAGAAAACAACAAAGGTCATTAAAAATATAGGAAAGTGAAAAACAAAAAACAAAATGTATGTCAGAAAAGACTGAAACTTGTTCTCCAATGTAGATATATTCAAGCAAATGGAAGTGATGAGAAAACAAAAAAGCTGAACAGAAAATTTCAAAGGCCAATTCCAGATGATAAAATTAAGTATTATAATAAAGTGTGCAAAGACGAAGAGGATGTGGAACTAGGGATATGATTGCTGACATCAGATAGATCATAGCTGAAAGCAGAGAATATGAGAAATATGTTTCCTTGTGCTTTAATGACAACGAAAATGGTTATGGATATGTAGATCATGAAAAGTTATGGATAACATCATGAAGAACTAGTATTCCAGACAGTTTATTGTGCTCATGAAGAACCTTTACATAGACCAAGAGGCAGTCAGTAGAACAGAACAAGGGGAATACTGAACGTTTTAAAATCAGGAACATTGTGCGCAAGGTTATATTTTTTTACCCTACTTATTTAGTCTGTAGGCTGAGCAAATATATTGATAAACTGGATTATATGAACAAGAATGTAGCATGAGATCTAGAGGAAGATTCATTAGCAACCTGCAATTTTTAGATGATATAACCTTGCTTGCTGAAAGCAAAGAAGACTTAAAATACTGATCATAAAGATCAAAGACCACAGCCTTCAACATAGGTTGCACATCAATGTCAAGAGAAAAAAAGTCCTCACCACTAAACCAATAAACAACATCCATATAAACGGAGAAAAGAATGAAGTTATCAAACACTTCCTTTTGCTTGGATCAGCTATCAACACTCATGAATGCAGCAGTCAAAAAATCAAATGACAGATCATATTAGACAAATCTGCTGCACAAGGCCTTGGTAATGTGTTAAAATGTCAGCTTGAGGATTAAAGTACATGTGACACAAACCATGTTATTCTCAATAGCCTCAGATGCATGTAAAAGTTGGACTATGAATAAGGAGACCAGTAGAAGAATTGATGCATTTAAGTATGATGCTGGAGGAGAATATTAAAAGTACCATGGGCTGCCTAAAGAACAAACTGATCTCTGTTGGAAGAAGTACAGCCAGAATACTTCTTATAAACCAGGATGGTCAGAGTTTGTCTCTCCTACTTCGGGCAATGTCTCTGGAGAAGGACAGCATGCTTAGTAAAATGCAGAGTAAGTGAAAAAGAGGAATACCCCCAACTAGATGGATTTGCAAAGATTGTGAGAATATTGCAGGGCTGGGCAGTGGTTTTTTTTTCGTTTGTGCATACAATTGCTATGAATTGGAACTGACTTGATGGCTCCTAACAACAGCAACAACAATGCAGATAAAAGTCGCTTTATACTACATTGTAGTCTATAAGGTGTGAAGCAGTATTATTAAAATGTTTGAAATATTATGAGAACACCAAAATAACACAGAGATGTGAAGTGAGCATATGCTATTAGAATACTTGTGCCAACTGACTTGTTTGATGGACAGTTGCCACAAACCTTTAATCTTTATAGATTATAGGTTCACTATCTGTGAAGCACAACAAAACAGCATGCCTTCCAGTAGCTGTTCAATCAGCAGGTCATTCATTGACTTAAAAATGTGAACTGTGTTTCATAAGGAGATATGGAACAATCAGAAACCTATGTGTGCCAATACTTTCCAAAGGACACAACATACGTAAACGTTCTTACAATTCACAGCATATGGAAAAGAATATTACTGTACTATGCTTTTATTTCAACTTTGTAATAAACTGTGATGTCAGTTATTAAATCAAATGATAATCAGAAAACAATTTTAAAAAATTATTTGTAAAGTTAATGTTACGAAAATTGTCAATCTGCTTATGTTTTTATAATTATAACTTCATGAATAATTTCTTTTAGAATATAAGAATGATTTAGGTCATTCTTATATTCTAAAACACACAGGTCACTATGTGTTTGAGGTTAAAGATATCCCAAATATACAATGTTTTCAACATTTTATATCACGCCATAGTCTTTGAGATCAATCACCATTCCTGCTGGTCCCACATCTGTGGGTTCTGCAACATTCTGCATGGTGCCACTAGATTCACAACTACCAAAGGAAATGGTTTCCATACTTGTGGAGGCTAGTAAGTACCCAATCTATAGGTCAGAGACCATTTTGGAGGAATCTTCTCATCCAAATTTTCTCAGGACCTGAGGAACCCAAATTGGCAGTCAGATAAAAGTCTGTTTACCTACAAGGCTCTTGCAGCTGGTAAATCAGGATAGGTGATGGACCAAAAGTCCCAAGAACTGGAGATCAGATGTAGTGAACCAGATGCAAGATCCAAGGCAAGACAGAGAGCTTTTCCAAAGTGCTCCTGTGAATAAGAGTCAGACCATACCCCCAAGTGAAAATAAGGATGGCAACTTGAGTCATGCTCTCTAGTAAAGTAGGGGTTTTCTTAATCCTTAGCCTCACCTTAATCTCTACTCCTTATTTTCAAATTCATCTTGCCACATTAACAATTCACTTCAAAATGGGTTCATAATCTCAAGCAATGTTGTTGGGTGCTGTGGAGTTTGTTCCTACTCAGAGTTACTGTAGTCACAAGAGAACAAAACTCGGCCTGATACTGCATCATACTCAGTTTTGTTTGGTTTTGTTTGAGCACTTTGCTGCTCCCACTTTATCAGTTTATTTCATTGAAGAAGTTCTTTTTTGCTTACCCTCCACTTTACCAAGCATTGTTTTCTTCTCCAGGAACTGGTTCTTCTTGATAACATGTTCAAAGTATTATAGTCTCACCATCGTGGCTTCTAAGGAACATTCTGGATGTACTTCTTCCAACACAGGCATAGAAACTAGGATTTATAGTACATCACAGACTGGAAAAAAATGGCAAGAAGGGCTATAGCTGCCTTGTAGTAATTTTCATACAAATTTTGGAAATTTAGTTTATTCCCAATAGCGTAGTGGTTACGAATCGGGCTGTGAACCACAAGGTCAGCAGTTCGAAACT
>NW_006408996.1:223482-228292 GCF_000296735.1 Chrysochloris asiatica | reverse complement strand
TTCAGAGTCTCTTCTGACATCCATTTTGACCTTTTCCTTTTTTCTTGTCTTCTTAATGACTTTTTGCTCTCTTCATGTATGATGTTCTTGATGTCTTCCCTCAACTCTTCTGGTCTTCTTTCTTTAGTGTTTAATGTATCAAATCTGTTCTTCAGCTGATCTTTAAATTCAGGTGGGATAAATTCAAGGTCATATTTTGGTTCTCGTGGACTTGTTTTTATTTTCTTCAGCTTCAGTTTTAATTTTCATATGAGTAATTGATGGTTTGTTCCACAGTCTGCCCGGCCTTGTTTTCACTGATTTTCCATCCTCTGTTTCCACAGATGTAGTCAATTTGATTTCTATGTGTTCCATCTGGCAAGGTCCATGTGTATAGTCATCTGTTGTGCTGTCTAAAGAAGGTGTTTGAAATACACAAATAATTTGTTTTGCAGAAATCGATCATTCATTCTCCAGCATCATTTCTATCACCAAGTCCAAATTTTCCAACTACTGGTCCTTCCTCTTTGCTCCAAACTTTGCATTTTAATCACCAGTAATGAGCAATATATCTTGATTGCATGTTTGATCAATTTCATATTGAAGAAGTTGATAGAATTCTTCTATTTCATCCTCACTGGCTTTAGTGGTTGGTACATAAATTTGAATAATAGTGGTATTAACTGGGCTTCTCTGTTGGCGCATGGATATTATCCTATCACTTATAGCATTGTACCTCATGACTGATCTTGATATGTTCTTTTTGATGATGAATGCAACACCATTCCTTTTTAATTTGTCATTCCCTGCATAGTAAACCATGTGGTTGTCAGATTCAAAATGGCCAATACCACTCCATTTCAGCTCACTTAATGCCTAAGATATCGATGTTGATGCGTTCCATTCATTTTTGACAACTTCCAATTTTCCCAGATTCATACTTCGTGCATTCCATGTTCTGATTTTCAATGGATGTTTACAGCTGTTTCTCTTCATTTTGAGTTGTGACCCATCAGCAAGTGAAGGTTCTGTGCACTTTTCTTCCCCGAGCTTAACTCTATTTATGTCATCACGGTCAACTCTACTTTGCGAAGGCATTTTGTTCCCCCAGTCACATTCTGAGTGCCTTACCACCGTCCAGTTCTGTATCTGACAGTGTTTCTCTGCTATTAATAGAGTTTTCAGTGACTAGCGATTCGCAAGTAGTTTGCCACTCTTTCTTTCTAGTCTGTCTTTGTTTGGAAGTTCATCTTAAACCTGTCCACGATGGGTGACCCTGCTGGTTATCTAAAATACCGGTGGCAGAGCCCACAGGATCACAGCAACTTAATCCACCACAGCACAACAGACAGAGGAGTGGTGGCTTAGATATATTAAATAAATGTTAGGCAGTGATACTTCTGTCATTCAAATCCAGGCAGTTACAATTTTTATATATTATATTCTATGACAACAACATTGAACCATTGTTTTTTTGTTGTTGTTGTTGTTGTTTGTTTTATTTTGCCTTTTTGAAACTTTTTAGTGTGAAATGATTGAAGGTTTGCAGAAAAAATCACATTTTACAATCAATAAATCATACACTTTGCTTCATCTCAGTGATCATCATCCCTCCTTGTAACAGCAGTTTCCCCACTTCTCCCCTGTGTTTCTTATTTCTCTTTTACCCTCCCTCCCATTCCATCACAATTTTGCCCTTTAGTAAATGTTTCCTTTTTGATCTTGAATGGTTGACCATTTCATGGTGAGCATATCTTACTAGTGTTTTTTGCACCCCCTAAATGGGAGCCTTGCTATCATGCTATAGGATAAGGTCAGTTTGAACCACAAGGTTGGCAGTTCAAACCCACCAGTTGCTCTTCAGAAGCCCTATACAAGGTCACTATGAGTTGGATCTGACTCAACGGCAGTTAAAAAAAACTACAAATACTTTACTACTGCTTGATTGAAAATTGGGCCACTAGGGTGATTTTCATTCCGAGGACCATAGTCTTGGGTTCCTCTCGTCTCTTTCTAACCTGTTAGCCTAATCTTTATTTTATAATTTTGAGTTTTCTCCCACACTATCCAGGAACTTCTGATGTGATTCCTTTCGGAGCAGTTGTTATTGGTAGATAGGCACCATCTTTTTCTTGGTCTCAGAGTTGTGGTGACTGTTGTTCACCTGTTCTATAGGTCAGATTCCAAGCATCTTCAAATCTTCATCACTTTTCTTTCTTCCACATAGGGAGAGACCAATCGTTGTACCTTAGATGGTCACTCATGAGTGTTACAAATCCCATTCATTGCTCACCAAAGTAGGATGTAGAACATTGTCTCTGTGTACTATGTTATGCCAATTGACTATGGTTTCCACTGAGATGATGGTCCTGAACCCCCAGGCCCAGCAATTAATAGCCTGAAGATATTTGATAATATCTAGAAAATTTTCATCATTTTGTCCCCTGTATGCTCCACTGAAATAATAGGTCTGTGTATAAGAAAGGTAAATATCCATATACAAATCATTGCTGTTAAGTGCTGTCAAGTCAGTTCTGACTTGTAGTGACCCTATATACGGTGTTGAGTGTGAACCCCCAAACCATGCATTCCAGTGCTTTATCCCACAGCACCTTACCAGGACTTTCATGTACAAATATTCTCTGTCAAATCCTTATATATTTTGGATATAATCACACTCTCCTTTTAAGCTTGTACATCTATCCATGTATCTACCGAGAAAACACTGGTGATCCAGGATCATGTATATAAGTGTTTACTTCAGTTCCCTTTAACACTTCCATTGCTTCCTTTGTCTTCATATGTTTCATCATTCTTCTGTCAACCTCCTTCTTCTTCTATATTGCCCTTCCTCAGTTAACATATTGGTGGTAGTTGTGCACCACCAAATTGATTCTGACTCATAGTGAATTTTCAAGGCTGAAAATCTTTGCTGGAGCAGAAAGTCTCATCTGTCTATGGTGGAGGCCCTGGCAGATATGAACTATTGACCTTTTGGTTAGCAGTCCATCTCATAATCCACTACACTCCCAGGGCTCCTGTCTACCCTCTTGTTGTTAAGTTCCGTCAAGTAGATTCTGACCCATAGCAACCCTGTATAGGGTTTCCAAGGAGCAGCTTGTGAGTTTGAACTGCCGACCTTGCAGTTCAAATGGCTTAGCAGTCTGTCGCATTAATCCAGTGTCACACCAAGACTCCGTCTACCCTCTAATGAGTGAATTACTTTTCCTTTTCTCCCAATCTGACAACCATCAAAGTATGTTTCATTTAGCATGAAATTTTTTCTTTAGTTTTAAAAATATTAGTCTCATACAATATTTGCCCTAATGTGATTCACTATTCTTACTTAGCATAATGCCCTCCAGGCTCATCGGTGTTTTGAGGTAATTTGCAGATTCATCATTATTCTTCAATCTTGCATAGTATTTCACTGTATTTATATGCCAAATTTTGTCCATTCTTCCATTTATGAAAATTTAGGCTTTCTCAATATTTTTTGTTATTGTGAATAGTGCTGTTATGAACATGGTGGTGGTGGTTATGTTCTGTGGAGGAGGTTTTGAGTCATAGTGACCCTTTATAGGGTTTCTGAGGTTGTAAATCTTTAAAGTAGCAAAAAACCACATCTTTCTCCAGTGAAACAGCTGGTAGTTTTGAACTGCTGACAGTGAGATTAGCAGCCCGGCTCATAACCACTACATTACCAGAGCTCCTGTTATGAAAAAGGATATTCATATATCTACATTTATCATGGATCTTATTTCATGGTGATATATACCAAGTGCAGTCCTCATTTGGTGCTGTGGGTTAATGCACTGTACTGTAAAGTCGGTTGAACCTCAGTGTCAGTGGTTTAAGTTCACCAGCTACTACTCAGAAACCCTATACAGGTTTGTTACGGGTTGGAACCAACTCGACAGCACTTTAAAACAACAATAACATATATCCAGTAGACGGATTGCTGGGATACTCCCTCTACTGGATAAATAGCAATACTATGGTGTTGTTATTTCCAACTTTTTTTTTGAAGTGCCATACTGTTTTACACAGTGGTTACAAAATTTTACAGTCTTACCAACTATGTAAGGAGCACAGGTAGCATCATGGAGTATGAGCTGAGCTACCAACCCCCAAGTTCAGCAGTTCAAAACTGTCATTCACTCTACAGGAAAAAGATGAGGCTTTCTGCACCCACAAAGATTTATTGACTTGGAAACCCTATGCAATGTCGCTATGATGCAGATTTGAACAATTGACCTTTATGTTAGCAGTCTATTTCATATTTCACTACACCAATTGACTTGCTGTTGTTGTTAAGTGTCATCGAGTCAGTACCGACTCATAGTGACCCTATGCACAGCAGAACAAAACACTGCCCCATCCTGGGCCAAACTTACTATTGTTGCCATGCTTGAGTCCATCGATGCTGCCACCTATCTAATTCATCTTTTGGGGGTCTTTCCCTTTTTCTCTGATCCTCCACCTTACCAAACATGATTTCCTTTTCCAGCGACTGGTCCTTCTTGACAATATGTCCAAAGTATGAGAGATAAACTTTGGCCATTATGGTCTTCAAGGAGCACTCTGGCTGTACTTCTTCCAAAACAGATCTGTTGGTTTTTTTGGCAGCCCATGGAACTTTCAATATTCTCCTCCAACACCATAACTCAAAAGTATCAATTCTTCTATGGTCTTCCTTATTCACTGTGCAACTTTCGCATGTATATGAGGTTATTGAAAAACCATGGCTTGGGTCAGGCACACTTTAGTCTTCAAGTTGAACAACTTTACTCTTCAAAACTTTAAAAAGGTCTTGTGCAGCAGATTTGTC
>NW_006408996.1:220606-223382 GCF_000296735.1 Chrysochloris asiatica | reverse complement strand
GGGAGAAAGATGAGGCTTTCTGCTCCCGTAAATATTTACAGCCTCGGAAACCCTGTACAGGGTCGTTATGAGTCGAAACCGACTCCACGGCACATAACAGCAACAGCAAAGTGGCATTACAAGTTTTTGTTTAAATGATAATAGTATTGTACTAATGAAACGTATGTAAAAAAATAATTAACTTACATACACAGAAGACTACTACTATAAAGCATTCTGAAGGTCAAACTATGAATATGCAATTATTTTATAAAATATCCAATTTTCATCCAAAAACTTCATAGCAATGCTGAAAATAAAAAGGTCATTTTGGACATATTAAACCCTAGCATATATGGCAATAACTTCTTAACATTAATAAACCTCCAGAATGTAAAGATTATTGGATTTCTAAGGTCTGAGACTTAATAAATCCTTATGAAATGTGGTCTCTTGATGGTTTAGTGGGGTTTTGTACTTAATTCATCTTGTCACTCTTTTAGTGGGGGAAATGAATAAGCAGGAACCCCTATATCTAAAATAATTGATTCCAATTTCTAGGTAATAGGCTGTCTTTTAAAATAGAGTGATTGACAGTCTAGTAAGAGACATTCATGAAGCTCCAAATCAGACCTATTAAAGCCCTGGATGTGATGTGTAAACTCCCCTTTCCTTTTCCAAATTTAAGCATACTGCCCTCTAATATTTGCTTTAAAATGCATGATGTAAATGTATCCTTTTCTGTACATTCAGCCACTGCTTTTCCTACTAGTGTAGTTAACTCCAGAAAAGAGATCATATCTTACCTACTCATTTATTCTTAGCACCTAGAAGATTGCTGCCACTTTGCAAGTCATTAATTTGTATGTGTTGGTTACATGAATGATAGATGTTTACAATGAATATTCCTTGTTTAAATAAGTAAAACAGAATAGAACACTTTACCTCATCAATATCAAAGTGTGTTTAAAATGATTCTGAATACTGAAGAGAGAAAATTAAATGAGAGACAACGATCTTTCCAAAGAGACTCTTTCCACAATAACAACTTTTTGAATATTGTCAATAAAGTCAGTATTTCCTTGCCTGTTACCTGAAAAACACTGTTTCTCTAAATTACTGGGATGAATCATCATTTGGCAGTCACTGAAGTAATGTGCCAGTGAGAGCAGATGGGATATAAAATGGTATGAAACATATCAACTGAGAAAACAAGCATTTTAAAAGTTAACGAAACACAAAACAACAAGGATATAAAGAAATCATAAGTGAATGCTAATGCAATTACAGCATAAAGACTACTCTTATACTTCTAAAGATTGTTCAAAAGGTAAACAATAATATAATTAATAATACCTAAAATATATTCATTATTTTTCTAATCATTGAACATTTAAGCACTGCACCTAATCTAAAATCTAAACAACATCATAATCTAAAATCTAAACAGTGAAATATTGAAGTTGCCAAGTATTTTATTTTACTTGGGCACACAAACAATGCCCATGGAAGCATCAGTCAAGAAAAGAAAAAAAATAAATAAACAACACAAAATAACCCCGACATATTTCATTGGACAAACTTACAATAAAAGACCTTTGTAAAGTTTTAAAAAGCAAAGATGTCATTTTAAGTACTAAGGTGTGCCTAACCCAAACCATGGAAAGACTTGACAATATATGAGGAAGACTGAAGAAGAATTAATGCATTGAAATTATGATATTAACAAGGAATAGTCCATGGGCTGTTAAAAGAATGAAAAAGTCTGTGTTGGAAAAAATACATTCAGAATGCTCTTTAGAAATGAATATGGAGAGAATTCAGCTCAAGTACTTAGAACATGTTTTTGTTGTTGTTGTTATGTACCATCGAGTCCATATCGACTTATAGTGACACTATGCACAGCAGAACGAAACACTGCCAGATCCTGGGCCAACCTCACTACTGTTGTCACGCTTGAGTCCATAGATGCTGTCCCTTGGCCAATACATCTCATTGGGATTCCTCCTCTTTTTCTCTGACCCTCCACCTTACCAAACATGACATCCTTCTCCAGCGACTGGTCTCTCCTGACAATATGTCTGAAATATGAGAGACAAAGTTTGGTCATCTTAGCCTCCAAGGAGCACTCTGGCTGCACTTCTTCCAAAACAGATTTATGGGTTCTCTTGGAAGCCTATGGCACTTTCAATATTCTCCAACACTATAGCTCAAAAGCACCAATTCTTCTACGGTCTTCCTTATTCACTGTCCAGCTTTAACATCCATATGATGTTATTGAAAATACCATGGCTTGGGTCAGTCACACCTTAGTCCTCAACTTGAGATCTTTGCTCTTCAACACTTTAAAAAGGGCTTGTGCAGCAGATTTGCCTAATGCCATGTGTCATTTGATTTCTTGACTGCTGCTTCCATGAACATGTTTTTAGAGGCACAAACACAAGTGAAGAAAAGGGAGACCTTCAGTGAGATGGATTGGTATATTAGCAGCAATTATAAGGATGACACAGGTCTGGGTGTTGTTTTATACTATTGTACTGTTGAGTTGGAACCTAATGGACTGCCCTTAAGAAAAAGACTTACCTGTAAAAGGACAGTATGCTTGGTATAGTGAGGATCAGTGTAAAAGAGTAAGCTTTTTTCTATGTCCCCAAATGATACTGAAGATGACACAGACCCATATTGTTTCCTTCTATCTATTGAACATAGGGTCACTATAATTCTGAGATGACTTGTAGTGCATCTAGCAATCCTACTTAAGTGAAAATATAAACGAGGCTTGTTGTTGTTGTTGTCA
>NW_006408996.1:216615-218348 GCF_000296735.1 Chrysochloris asiatica | reverse complement strand
TTGAATAAGGATGGTGAAAGAAAGGATACAACCCTGTCACACAACTTTCTTAACTTTAAAACATTCTGCCTCTTGGTCCATGTACAGATTCCTCATGAACACAATTAAGTGTTCCGGAATATTCATACTTTCCAAATGACTTAGTGTCACACAAACAGTACCACAACTACCACCAGCAGCAATATAAGAGGGTCCTAGTCTCTCCAGGTGTGGCAGTCTTTTTTTTTTTTTTTTTTTTTTGGTATCTGTCCATTGTTCAGTGATCTCTCACTGATTGCACGCCTCCAAACTGGCAACTAGAGGGGATACCTAAGTGAATGGATACCCCTGGAGGGTTCTACTATGCATACTCTCAGATCTCCTCAAAATCTAATGTGAAAGTTTTGACATAAAACCATACGGCCACCACTCCTCTGTCTGTCATACTGTGGTGGCTTCTGAGTTGCTGTGATTCTGAGGGCTATGCCACCAGTATTTTAAATAACCAGCAGGGTCACCCATGGTGAACCAGTTTCAGATGAGCTTCTAGACAAATATAGACTAGGAAGAAACAGTGATGAACTACTTCTGAATCTTTAGTCACTGAAAACCTTATGAATAGCAGAGAAGCACTGTCAGATAAAGAGCTGGAAAATAAACCCCTCAGGTTGGAAGGCACTCAAAATGTGACTGAGGAAGCGATGCCTCCACAAAGCAGAGTTGATCATGATGACATGACTGGAGTGAAGCTCGTGGGAGAAAAGCCCACAGAACCTTCATTTGATGATGGGGCACAACTCAAAATGAAGAGAAACAGCTGTAAACATCCATTGAAAATCAGAACATGGAATGTACGAAGTATGAATCTGGTAAAATTAAAAGTTATCAAAAATGAAATGGAATGCATAAACATCGATATCTTAAGAATTAGTGAGCTGAAATAGACTGGTATTGGCCATTTTGAATCTGACAACCACATAGTTTACTATGCCGGGAAGGACAAATTGAAAAGGAATGGTGTTTTATTCATCACCAGAAAGAACATATCCAGATCAGTCCATGAGGTATGACTCTGTATGTGACCAGATAATATCCATGAGCCTCCAGGAAAGCCCAGTTAATACCACTGTTATTCAAATTCATGCACTAACCACTAAGGCAAGTGAGGATGAAATAGAAGAATTCTACCAACTTCTTCAATATAAAATTGATCAAACATGCAATCAAGATGTTTTGATGATTACTGGTGATTGGGATGCAAAGGTTGGGAACAAAAAGGCAGGACCAGTAGTTGGAAAATAAGGCCTTGGTGATAGAAATGATGCTGGAGAACGAATGATAGAATTCTGCAAAACCAATGATTTGTTCATTCCAAATACCTTCTTTAGGTAGCATAACAGATGACTATACACATGGACCTCACCAGATGGGATACATAGAAATCAAATTGACTACATCTGTGGAAAGAAAAGATGGAAAAGCTCCATATCATCAGTGAAAACAAGGCCAGAGGCTGACTGTGGAACAGACCATCAATTACTCATATGCAAATTCAAACTGAAGCTGAAGAAATTGAAAAAAAAAGTCCAAGAGAGCCAAAATATGACCTTGAATTTATCCCTCCTGAATTTAAAGATAAGCTGAAGAACAGATTTGATACACTAAATACTAAAGAAAGAAGATCGGAAGAGTTGAAGGAAGACATCAAGAACATCATACGTGAAGAGAGCAAAACGTCATTAAGAAGACAAAAA
>NW_006408996.1:212993-214045 GCF_000296735.1 Chrysochloris asiatica | reverse complement strand
GTTTCAATTCTGTTTCATAGATCAATAAATCTACCATTGTATTAATACCAAGATGTTTTGATCACTGTGGTTGTGTAGCATATTTTGAGTTCAGAAAGTAAGATGTATCCAACAGTTTTCTTCTTTAGGAAAATTTTTATTATTCTGTTTTCCTTTCCTTGTAAATTTAGTGATCAACTATTCTAACTCTTTAAAGAGTGATGCTGGGATGTGTATTGGGATTGCATTATATTTATATATTGCTTAGACTATTAACATGTTTACACTGTTAACATTTTTACAATATTGTCTCCTATCCATGAGCCTGGTATATTCCTCCATTTTTGTACATCTCTTTGGTTTCTTTTTTGTTTGTTTGTTTTTGTTTTATAGTTTTCTTTGTGAAGATCTTTGGTTTCTCTAGATAGATTTAGTCCTAAGTATTTCATTGCTCCAAAAATAATCATTCAGTTTGTCATACAATGGTGGCTTGTGTGTTTCTGTGATTCTGGAAGCTATACCATTGGTATTTTAAATGTGTGCAGAATTACCCATACTGAAAAGTTTTCAGATGAGCTCCCAGACTAAGAAAGATAAGGAAGAAGAGAAGACAGATCACTCCTGAATATTTAGTCAATGAAACTTTCTGAAAAGCAGTGCAACACTGTCAGATAGCACCAGAACATCAAATATTGAAACATGATGAAGAACAGAGGAAAATCGTTAGAAGACACAGTGGTGGAAAATGAATAAAACTTTCAGGACCTTCATTTGCTGGTGAGGCAAAACTCACAATGAGGAGAAACAACTGTAAACATCCATTAACAATTAGAATATAGAATGCATCTAGAAAAAGTGGATGTTGTCAAAAGATGAAATGGAATGCATACACATCACTAACCTAGGCATTAATGTGCTGCAGTGTACTGGTTTGGAGAATTTTTTATCAGTCCACCACATGGTTTGTTATAATGGGAATGAAGTGTTGAAGAAGAATGACATCACATTCATCATCAAAAAGAACCTTTCTGATGTATCTTAAGGTACAACACTATCTGTGATAGGATAATAAC
>NW_006408996.1:209216-211978 GCF_000296735.1 Chrysochloris asiatica | reverse complement strand
AAAAAAAAAAAAAAGGAAGAAAGAAAGTAAAGAAGAAAAAAAAAAATCTGTGTCAGAAAAAGTACAGCCATGGTGCTTTTTGGAAACCAGGATGGCCAATCATCATATCTCATACTTTGGGCATATTATCATGAGGGGCCAGGACCTGGAGAAGGATATCATGTTTGGTCAAGAGGAGGGTCAGAGAAAAAGAGGAAGACCCCCAATGAGATGGGTTGGCACAGTGATGGCAGTGATGGGCACAGGGGTAGCAAGGATTGTGAGTTGTCCTGGGACCAGGCAGTGTTTTGGTCTGTTGCACATAGGATTGCTGTGAATTGGTACTGCCTCAATGACACCTAACAACATCAACAACAACCAGAATCGTAATCTGAATTTAATCAAACATGTATGAGATCACAGCAATAAATGGTTAAGGTTTTATTGATTGAAAAATAAATTAAAAATTCTATGATGGTTACCAGAGAGAGAGGGAAAAGGAAATTATTCAGTGTTTAGAGAGTTGTTGTTGTTGTTAAGTGCCATTCAATCGATTCTTACCCATAGCGACCCTATATAGGGTTTCTAAGGAGCAGCTTGTGAGTTTGAACCGCCGACCTTGCAGTTCAACTGACTTTGCAATCTGATGCATTAGCACACAGTGCCACACCAGACCACTATTATTCAAATATATGCACCAACAACTACCCCTGGTGATGGGAAAATTGAGAATTCTCCCTATTTCTTCAATCAGAAATCAAATATGTGATCAAGATGTATTGATACATACTGGAGATTGGAATACAAAATTTGGAAAAAATAAGGATCATTGTCAGAAAATATGGCTTTGGTGATAGAAATGATAATAGAGATCTTATGAGAGAATTTTAAAAGACCAGTGATTCTTCATTGCAAATAGCTTTTTAAATTAACATAAACGACAACTATAAACATGGACCTCACTAGATAGACTACAAAGAAATCAAATTGACAAAATCTGTGGAAAGAGATGGGAGAAAAACTCTGTGTCATCAGCCAAAACAAAGCCAGGGACTGACTGTGGAAGAGACCATCAGTTGCTCATATGCAAGTTCTGGCTGAAGCTCAAGAACATTTAAATAAGTTCACGAGAGCAAAAACATGACTTTGAAAATATCCCAACTGAATGTAGAGAACATTCTCAAGAAAATATTTTATGAATTAGATGCTAACAATAAAAAACCAGAAGAGATGTGGGATGACATCAAGAACATTGTACAAGAGAGCAAATGGTCATTAAGAAAACAAGAAAGAAGGAAGAGAACAAAAAAGATTCTGAAATTTGCTCTACAATTTACAGATGTTAAAGCAACTCGAAGAAATGAGGAGGTAAAAGAACTGATTAGAAAATTTCAGAGGGCTACTTAAGAACACAAAGTCAAATATTATGATGAAAGATACAAGCATCAAGTGTTTGAAAATAAAAAAGGGGAAAACATTCAGTATGTCTCATGCTGAGAGAACTGAAGGAAATTTCAAGCCTCAACTCAAAATTATATTTAAGGATTCTCTGGGTAAAATATTGAATTATGCAGAAAGCATCAAAATAAGATGGAAGGAGTACATAGTCACTCTACCAAAAATAAATGTTCAATGAACAAATATTTTAAAGAGGTAACATATGATCAAGATCCAATCGTATTGAAGGAGGAAGTTCAATGAGTACTGAATGCATTGGCAAAGAAAAATATTTCAAGAATTAATGGGATACAAACTGAAATCTGTCACTTGTCTATGCCAAGAAATTTGGAAGACAGCTTCCTGGTCAACTGATTGGAAGAGATCTACATTTGTGCCCGTTCCAAAGAGAGGTAACCCAATGCAATGCAGAAATCATTGGATATTTTCATTAATATTGCATGAAAGTAAAATTTAGCTAAAGATAATCCAAAAATGACTACAATGGTACATTGGAAGGGAACTTACAGAGGTTCAAGAAGGATTCATACTATGACATGGAATGAGGGATATCATTGCTGACGTGAACCTGATCTTGGTTGAAAGCAGAAAATACCAGAAAGATGGTTACCTGTGATTTATAGACTATGTAAAGAATTTTCATTGTGTGGATCATGACAAGCTATTGACAAGATCGCAGAGAATGGTCATTTTGGAACACTTAATTGTGCTCATGAGAAATCTGTACATAGTCCAAGCGGCAGTTGTTAGAACAGAACAAGAAAAGAAACAATGGGTTAAAATTAGGAAAGGTGTATACTAGGAAAGGTATGTGCCTGGATTGTGTTCTTTCTTTGTACTTATTTGATCTGTATGCTAGGCAAATAATTCAAGAAAATGGATTATATGAAGAAACACATGGCATTAGGGTTGGAGGAAGATTCATTAACAACCTGCGATGTGCACATGATACAATCTCACCTGTTGAAAGCATGTTAAGTGCCATTGTGTCTATTCTGACCCATAGAGACCCTGTATAAAGTTTCAAAGGAGAAGCTGGTGAGTTTGAACCACGGACCTTGCAGTTCGATTGACTTTGCAGTCTGATGCATTAGCCCACAGCGCCACACATGCATTTTGTTGTTGTTAGGTGCCATCAAGTGGGCACCGACTCATAGTGACTCTATGCACAGCAGAATGAAACAATATCCGATCCTGGGCCAACCTCACTACTGTTGCCACACTTGAGTCCATCGATGCTGCCACCTGACCAATCTATTTCTATGGGGGACTTCGTCTTTTTCTCTGACCCTCCATCTTACCAAGCATGATATCCTTCTCTAGTG
>NW_006408996.1:202123-207936 GCF_000296735.1 Chrysochloris asiatica | reverse complement strand
TTTATTCCATCAATTCCTGGTGCCTTGTTCTTTGCCAATTCCTTCAATGCACCTTGGACTTCCTCCTTCAGTATCATTGGCTCTTGATCATATGGTACCTCTTGAAAGGGTTGAACATTAACCATTTCCTTTGGTACAGTGACTCTGTGTATTCATTCTTCCCATCTTTGGATGCTTTCTGCATCATTCAATAATTTTCCCAGAGAAAACATCAGTAACGAAAATCAGGGCTTGAATTTTTTTTTCTTCAGTTCTCCCAACTTGAGAAATGCTGACCGTGTTCTTCCTTTTTGGTTTTCTGATTCCAATCACAAAGGCATAGAGGACATTAAAAACAAAAACAAAAACAAACTTCCTGATGAAGATCAAAGACCACAGCCTTCCATATGGAATGCACCTCAAGGTGAAGAAAACAAAATTCCTTACCACTGGACCAATCTATAACATCAAGAAGAGTACAGAAAAGATTGAAGTTATCAAAGACTTCATTTTGCTTGAATCAGCCATCAATACTAATGGAAGCGGCATTCAAGAAACCAAATGATTTATTGTATTAGGCAAATAGCCACAAAAGAAACCTATAAAGTTATTGTTTTTAAGTGCCATTGAAAACGTACTGATTCAAAGTGAACTTATGCACACTAGAATGAAACACTGCCCAGTTCCAACCTTATTATCATTGCTTCATTTGACCCCATTGCTGTTGCCACCATGACAATCCATTGAGTTAGTGGTCTTTCTGTTTTCCTCCAAGTCTCCACTTTAATGTACATGATATGCTTCATAAGGGAGTAGCTCCTCCTGATAATATGTCTGAAATGAGACAAAGTCTAGTTATCTTGGTTCTCAAGTTGTAGTTCTTTCAACCAAAATTGGTTTGTTCTTTTGGCAGTCCATAATACTTTAATAATCTCCTCTAGCACCATACCTTAAATGTATCAATTATGCTACAGTTTTCCTTTTCACTGTTCAGATTTCACATGCATATGAAGTTAATGAAAATAATGTGGCTTTTATCAGGGGCACTGTTGTCCTCAAACTGATATCTTTGATCTTGAATGCTTTAAAAAGGTCTTGCGCAACACATCTGGCTAATGAAATATGTCATTTGATGTCTTGACAGCTGCTCCATGAGTGTTGATTGTTAATCTGAGCAAAATGAAGTCTTTGACAACTTCAATCTTTTCTTCATTTATATGGATGTTGTTTATTGGTACAATGGTAAGGATATTTGTTTTCTTTATACTGAGGTGTAACCCATACCAGAAGCACTGGCATTTGACTATCCCCAGTAAGTATTTTAAGTCCTCTTTACTTTCATCAAGTAAGGTTGTATCATCTGCATATCACAAGTTGTTAATAAGCTTCCCTCTTATCCTGATGCCATGTTTTTAGTCATATGATCAAGCTTCTTGAATTATGTGCTCAGGATAAAGATTAAGTATGAAGAAAGAATCACCTGGAGCACACCTACCCTAATTTTAATACACTAAGTTTTCTTGTTCTGTTCTAACAACTACCTATTTGTCTATGCATATATTCTGCATGAGCACAATTAAATGTTCTGGAATACACATCTGCTCAATATTGCCCATAGCTTTTCATGATCCACACAATCAAAAGTCTTCTCATACTCAATAAAACACAGGTTAAAATCGTTCTGGTATTCTGTGCTTTCAGTAAAGATCCATCTGATGTCAGCACTTATATCTTTTGTTTCACATCCTCATCTGAATCTATCTTGAACCTCTGGCAGTTCCTTGTCATTGTATGTTTGCAACCGCATTGGGATTATCTTTAGCAAAATTTTACTTGTATGAGATAATGATGATATTGTCCGATTACTTGCACAAACATGGATCTCTTCCAACCAGTTGGACAGGTAATTGTCTTCCAAATTTCTTGACATAGATTAATGAGTAGCTCCAGTGCTTCATCCGTTTGTTGTTTTTTTTGTGTTTTTTTTTTTTTTAATATCAAGTTGTATTCCATCAATTCCGGTACCATGTTCTTTTCCAGTGTTGTCAACGCACCTTGACAGTATCATTGGCTCTTGATAATATTCTACCTCTGGAAAAGGTTGAATATCAACCATTCCTTCTTGGTTCAGTGATTCTATATATTCCTTCCATTTTCTTTTGATGACTAATGCATTATTCAATACTTTACCCATAGAATCCTTCAGTATTGCAAACAGAGGCTTGAATTCTTTCTTCAGTTCCCTCAGCTTGAGAAATTCTGAACTCCCTTTTGGTTTTTTAATTCCACGTCTTTGTACATTTCATTATATTATTTGACTTTGTCTTCTGGAGATGGTATTTGAAACTTTCTAGTCAGCTCTTTTACTTCCTCATTTTTTTCTTCATTTGCTTTATCATTTCTATGATGGGAGCAAGTTTCAGATAAATTCTGACATTCATTTTTGTCTCTTCCTTCTTCCTGGTCTTCTTAATGACCATTTGATTTCTTACTGTATGATGTTCTTGATGTCATACCATAACTTTTCAAGTCTTCGGTCCTTAGTGTCTAATGCATCACATCTGTTATTCAGATTATTCTGATGATCTCTAAATGCATCAAGTCAGTTATTCAGGTGGGATATGTTCAAGTTCATATTTGGCTTTTGGGGACTTATTTTAATTTTCTTCAGTTTAAACCTGAATTTGCATCTGAGCAATTGATGGTCTGTTCCACAGCACTCTGTTAGCCTTGTTTTGGTTGATGATATGGAGCTTTTACACCATTTCTTCCCACAGATGTTGTCAGTTTGATTTCTATGTATTCCATCTGGTGAGGTTCATGTGTATACTTGTCTTTTATGCTGTTTAAAAATTGTATTTTCAATGAGGAAGTCATTGTTCTTGCAAAATTCTATCATACAATCTCCATCATTGTTTCTATCACCAAGGCCATATTTTCCAATGACTGATCCTTCCTCTTTGTTTCCAACCTTTGCATTCTCATCACCAGTTATTATCAATATGTTGTTATTGCATGTCTGATTAATTTCAGATTGAAGTTGTTGGTAGAATTAATTAATTTCATCACTTTAGTGGCTTTAGTAGCTGGTGTGTAAATTTGAAGAATATTATAAAAGTCTTCTGTATAGGTGTGTGGATATTATCCTATCACAAACATAGTTGTACTTCCAGACAGATTTTGATATGCTCTTTTTGATGATGAATGTGACACTATTCCTTTTTAACTTGTCCTTCCTGGCATAGTAACTCATGTGACTGTCAGATTCAAAATGTCCAATACCAGTCCATTTTAGATCAGTAATGTCTAGAATATCCATGCTTATTTGTTCCATTTAATTTTAGACAATTTCCAATTTTCTTAGAATCATACTTTATACATTCCATGTTCCAATTATTAATTGATATTTAGAGTTGTTCTTTTACAGTTTGAGTTGGAAAAACCATACTCAAATGCATTAGTTCTTCTGTGGTCTTCCTTATTCACTGTCCAACATTCACATATATATAAGGTTATTAGAAATACCATGGCTTGGGTCAGGCACACTTTAGTCCTCAAACTGATCTCTTTGCTCTTGAATAGTTTAAAGATGGCTTGTGCAGCAGATTTCTCTGATACACTACATCATTTTATTTCTTGAGTATCGCTTCCCTGAGATTTGACAATGGATCCAAGAAAAATGAAGTCTTTGACAACTTCAAATCATGTTGTTATTTATTGGGTGAGGGGCAAGGACTTTTGTTTTCTATATACTAAAGTGCAACCCATAATGAAGGCTGTGATGAGTAAGTATTTTAAGTCCTCTTTCCTTTCACCAAGCAAGGTTATATCATCTGCATATCACAACTTATTAATGAGTCTTCTTCCAAACCTGATGCCATGTTATTTTACATATAATCCAGCTTCTCAGAATGTATTCTCATAATGCAAACTGAATAATTATGATGAAAGAATATAACCCTGATGTACACCTTTCTGATTTTAAAACATTCAGTGTCCCCTTGTTCTTTTTTTCAAGACTGCTTCTTTGTCTATGTACACATTCCTTATTAGTGCAATTAAATATTCTTGAATACTCATTCTCTGCATTGCTGTCCATAGCTGTCAAGATCCAGTCTAACACCTTTGCATAGTCAATAACACACAGGTAAACAACTGTCTGGTATTCTCTGCTTTCAGTCAAGATCCATTTGACCTCAGCACTGATATCCTTCATTCTACATCCTCATCAGAATCCTATCTGAAGCTCTGGCAGTTCCCTGTTGCTGTATTGTAGCAGCTGTTTGTGAATTATCATTAGCAAATTTTACTTCCCTATGTTATTAATGAAATTGTACAATATTTCTGGATTTTGTTAGGTTACCTTTCTTCACAAAGGGCAAAACATGGTTCTGTTTAAATCAGTTGACCAGATAGCTGTCTTCCAAATTTCTTGTTATAGATGAGTGAATGCCTTCAGTGTTACATCAGTTTGTTGAAAGATTTCAATTTGTATCCCATGAATTCTTGAACTCTTTTTCTTTGCTAATGCATTCAGTGCACATTGGACTTCCTCCTTCATTACCATTGGATCTTAATCACATGCTACCTCTTGAAATGGTTGCATATAAGTATTTTATTTTTGATACATCTTTTTTTGATACTTTCTGTATTATTCAATATTTCCCCAAAAGAATCCTTCAGTATTGCAAATCATGGTTTGAATTTTTGGTCATACTGTTCTGTTAGTGTCCATTTTATATCTTTGACTTCTTTGTGATGTCATCCATATCATTTTTATGCATATTATTTGCATCTTCTCCTTTTCTTTGGTTAGATTTTCAAATGAGTAATTGGTGCAATTAATCCTTTGAAAAAAACCAACTTCTTGTCTTGTTTTTCTCTTTTCTACTTCATTTATTTATAGCCATTGTCTTTCTCTTTTCTATTTTATTTGTTTTTGCTCTACTCTTTATTATAGAGCCCTGCTGTGGCGCACTAAGTTAAGCACTTGGACCACAATGTTGATTTAATCGACAAGGTGGAGGTTCAATTCCAATAGTTGCTCCTCATAAATACTATATAGGGTCACTATGAGTCAGAACTGATTTGAGGACTCTAAACAACAATAATAGCAATCTTTATTATTTCTTTTCTTCTGGTGGGTCTAGGCTTACTTTAAAGTTCTTTTTCTAATTGTTGGAGATGTTGCATTAATATTTTGATTTTGTTTCTTTTTTCTCTTGGATGTATACATTCATTGATATAAATACCCTTTACGTGCAACTTTTCTTGTGTCAAAAAGTCTTTGGAATTTTTAAATTTATATTTGTATTTGTTCTATTTTTAAGGGTGTTATCAATTTCCATGTGTTTCTTTTTGCTTTCCCCTGGCTGTTTCTGTAGTTGATTGTTGGTATAGAGGTTATGAATTGGGCTGCTAACCTCAGGGTCAGCAGTTAGAAATTACCAGCTGTTCTGCTGGAGAAAGATGAGGCTTTCTGTTCCTGTAAAGATTTATAGCCTCAGAAACCACGTATCAGGTCACTATGAGTCAGAATCGACTCTACGGCACATAACCACCAACCCCACCACCATGTTGGTTTTTGCTTTAAAGTCCATTTTATCAGTAATTAATATGGTGGTTAGTGGTTATGTGCCGTGGAGTCCGTTCTGACTCATAGAGACCCTGCATAGCGTTTCCGAGGCTGTAAACCTTTACGGGAGCAGAATGCTTCATCTTTCTCCCAAGGAAAAGCTGGTAGTTTCGAACTGATGACCTTGAGGTTCACAGCCCGATTCATAACCACTATGCTACCAGAGGTCCTTAATATAGACAATCTTTATCACTTTTTA
>NW_006408996.1:199876-201222 GCF_000296735.1 Chrysochloris asiatica | reverse complement strand
GCCATTGAAGCCAGGTCAAGTGGGTACTATCTGCAAGTATGGGTGTTCTTGTGCATCTCCCCTCACTTCATGTCAGTTGGATGCTTCACTCTCTGCTCTAGTCCTCTGTGGCCATGTCACTGCCTATGGGTACAGAATTCCCTGGGTCTTGCCATACTGCTGGCCAACCAGGTCTCCACCCAGGTTCACAGGAGTCTATTGAATGTAATTGGATTTAGCTCCTAACTTCATTGTGGTTTTCCCCCCCTCTTCCCCATATCAGTGACTAACGTGTTCACCAGCCAGACCACATGTCTGTTCCCTTGAATCTTAGTCTTGGAAGGGAGTTTGCTCTGAGAGGACATTGCCACTTGCCTTGATGGTTCCCAGGTGAACAGCTTGCTTGTTCTTGTAGTAAACAATCAGACTGCCATTATTGTTTTCTATTTTTCCTGCAGTTTTTCTCTTACGAAGTGTCTACTTTTCTTCTAGCCACTCCAGGCTGGTCTACTTGTCTTTTCAAGTGTAAATTCTCCACCTCAGACGATTCTGGATGGGGTTCAGGATTCAATCTATGGTCTTACGCAATTCAAAGGCTTCATAGGAAGCCTCTTTCACTGGGCAACTTCTAGACCCCTTTAAGGTATTCAAACAGTTATAAGCTCAAGACAGGCTTACAAGGTTTCTATTGTAATGTTTCTGGCTATTCCTTTCTCTCCCCATCAAGTGTCTGTTTTATAAAGGTAGACAAGAGAAAACTCATTCAAACTGTGCCTCAATCCCTGTATCCCAGAGCCCTGTTGGTCCAAGGTTGTGCATACATCATTATTTACCTCTGTCCCAATTAGCCCATGCAAACCTGCTTAACTGTTCTCCCATCCGCCTTGTTCTTCCATTCCTCTCATCCTTCTTGTGTATTTCCCCCTACTCCCCCAGCACCCAAGTTACCCTGTGTCTATTCCCTATCCTGTGCTCGATCTTTCTTCCCAATCCTGTCTTCCCCTCATCCTGTGATCAGCAAATATATTCATAATTTAAAAATTTCCCCCCTTTTAGGGTGGTTTTGTTTTCTTAGTCTTTTACAATAATGGTCCTATGGAGTATTTATCCTTTTTGTGACTGACTAATTTCACTGAGCATAATGTCCTCAAGGTTCATCCATGTTATGCAGTGGCTTGCAGCTTCCTTGTTGTTCAAGGTAGCATAGTATTCCATTGTGTTGTATGTACAACACTTAGTTTATCTATTGTTGAATCAATGGACACTTAGGCTTTCTCCATATTTTTGCAATTGTAAATAGTATTGCTATGAACATTGGTGTGCATATATCTATTCATGTTATGGCTCATATTTCTTGTGGGTAAATA
>NW_006408996.1:197788-198832 GCF_000296735.1 Chrysochloris asiatica | reverse complement strand
CAACCTTTGCATTCCAATCATCAGTAATGATCAATATATCTTGATTGCATGACTGATCAATTTCAGTTTGAAGAAGTTGGTAAAATTTTTCTATTTCATCCTCACGGGCTTTAGTGGTTGTTACATAAATTTGAATAATGGTGGTATTAACCGGGCTTCCCTGTTGGCGCATGGATGTTATCCTATCACAGACAGTGTTTTACCTCATGACTGATGTGTGTATGTTCTTTTAGAAGATGAATGCACCACCATTCCTCTTCAATTTGTCATTCCTGGCATAGTAAACCATATGATTGTCAGATTCAAAATGGCCAATACCAGTCCATTTCAGCTTACTAATGCCTAAGATATCGATGTTTATGCATTCCATTTCATTTTTGACAACTTCCAATTTTCTCAGATTCATACTTTGTACATTCCATATTCTGATTTTCAGTGGATGTTTACAGCTGTTTGTGTTCATTTTGAGTTGTGCCCCATCAGCAAATGAAGGTCCTGAGGCCTCTTCTCCCAAGAACTTTACTCCATTCTCATTATCATGGTCAACTATACTTTGAAGACGCAGTTCTTCCCCAGTTGCATTTTGAGTGCCTTCCAACCTGAGGGACCCATTTTCCAGCACTATATCTGACAGTGTTTCTCTGCTATTCATAAGGTTTTCAGTGACTAAAGATTCTGAAGTAGTTTGTCACTCTTTCTTCCTTGTCTGTCTTTGTCTGGAAGCTCATCTGAAACCTGTCCACCGTGGGTGACCCTGCTGGTTATTTCAAATACCTGAGGCATAGCTTTTCAGTAGTATCAGAGCAACTCATAAGCCACCACAGTATGACAAACTGGCACACAAGTGGTGGCTGTTTGGCTTTATGTGGAAACTATCACTTTAAATTTTGAGGAGATCTGTGCTCATGCACAGTTGAAATCTTCAGCAGTGGTTGTGGGGTATCCATTCACTCAGGCATACCCTCTCATTACCAGAATGGAGGTGC
Organism: Chrysochloris asiatica; assembly: GCF_000296735.1. Lineage (NCBI taxonomy): Eukaryota > Metazoa > Chordata > Mammalia > Afrosoricida > Chrysochloridae > Chrysochloris > Chrysochloris asiatica. The sequence goes on along the minus strand of NW_006408996.1, from coordinate 197,846 downwards.
ACAGACAGCGAGAGACCAATGAACACATACCAAAAATATGAATGTCCACATCTATATC
>NW_006408996.1:186862-197093 GCF_000296735.1 Chrysochloris asiatica | reverse complement strand
TGGTGGATTACACTGATTGTTTTTTCTAATGTGGAACCATCTTTGCATCCCTTTTATGAAACCACTTGATCATGATGTACTACTATTTTTTTGATGTGCTTCTGGATTCTGTTGGCTAGGATTTTGTTGAGAATTTTTGCCAAAGCATTTGGCCATGGAACCCATGGTGCTCTTCCTCTCTGTGCTATGGGAAAACTGTGGTATCAATGCTGGATTCTTTTGGGGTGTGCACCCTCCTGCCTGATGGCATCTGGGCTGGGCAGAGAAGGCACAACAGGGAAGAGGAGGAAGAAATGTGTAGAAACCCCTAACTCCTTTTGCAAATGTCCCTCGCTGTTTTGAGAGCACCAGTTTACTGTGCTGGTTTGGCTGTGGTGCCGCCCTCTGAACTCAGCCTGGGCAGAGTGACTGCAGAGTGAGTCCAGTGTCCTGACCAATTCCTAAATCACACTAGTGTCCTTTATACAGTGATTTTCCCCCTTGTGGGTTCAGGAAACTGACACCCTGCACCTTATACTTGATTCAGAACTCTGGGGCTGTTCCGTGAAAGCATCTTTCTGGGTTTTCAGTCCCTTCCCTGAGGACCCTGTGCTACCTGATGTCTACAAAATCAGAAGTCCAATCTTTATCACTTTTGATTGCTATTTGCTTGATATGTTTTTTGCATCCTTTGATTTTTAATTTATCGTTGGCTTTGTGTGTAAGGTGTGTCTGTTATAGGCATCATGTTGAAGGATGCTATTTCTCATGCATTCTGGCATTCTCTGTCTTTCTACAGGTGCATTTAATCCACTGACATTCTGTGTAATTATTGATAGGTATGAATTGATTACAGTCATTTTGCTACATGCTCTTTTCATGGTGCTGGTGTGGACATGTTTTAAGTTTCTGGTTCATTGTAGTAACATACAGGTAAATAATGAACAGTTTCAGTGGAAATTTTGGAACACACTTATCCAACAAACTTTCAAATCTTCTATATGACAGAAACTTTGGACATTGGACATAAATCCTTAAACAAAAGTGATTCCTCATACCAAGGTGCTTCCATTTGAGGAAAAGTGGAAGTAAAATTAATGGAATGTTTTCCAAACATTTTGAAGCCCATTGATATACCACAGATTTCTAAAAGAATGAAAAACTCTGTAGCGAAAGTGTACAAATTGAAAGTTCCAAAGCAGCAAGTTTTCATTGATCATACAAAAATAAGTTTAGATTTGTAAGTAACTTGATAAAATACAATATATTTTAAATACATAAAACCTCAATTATAGCAATATACTAAAATTGTAGTCATTTAATTTTGTATACGTCTATTCACTTGGAAACTTATAAAACTGTATTTGAGAAATGCTTTTAGAAGTATCTTTCTTTGTTCTGATATATCACCATTGCTCCTTTAAATTCCACCTCTTTCTATGTGTTTCTAAAATACTTTCTCTGTAATTCTACTCTCTGCAGTGATCTAATGTCCAAAAAATGATAATTCCACTAAGCTTTCCCCCTTATGAATTCACTGGGAACATTTATAAATACTCGATGTGTTCTGTTCTATTTTTATCATTGTTTTATTTTGCTCCTTGAATATTTTGCTTCTGCCAATTATTGTGTCATTCTTCTTTCTTCTCCCTCTGACTTCTTGAAATACTAGCATTAATATTAAATAAGTATTCCATTGTTCAGTACTTTCCCTTTATACATTTGCATTCCATCCTTCAATGTTTTACACAGTAGAAACTTTACATATTTTTCCAGTGATTACATAAAAACTCACCAATCATATTCAAATTATGACAATACAACAAAAAAAATTCCTTGCCAAAAAAAGAAGAAATGATTAAACCTTCAGGAAACAAGCAAACTACTCTATCTTTGAAATTCTTGATCATCTCATTCAAAAATTTCCAAATTATAGTTACTGAGCAAGCATCAATGGACTGAAGGGTGGCAATAGTAGTGAGTTTAGCTCAGGTACGGACAGTGTTTTGTCCTACTGTGCATAAGGTCATTATGGGTTGGTATCGACTTGATACACCTAACAACAACAACAACAACAAGCAGAACACACCACCACTAGTCTGTCAGCTTGTCATACTGTGGTGGCTTGTGAGGTGCTGTGATTCTGGAAGCTATGCCACGAGTATTTTAAATACCAGCAGAGTCACCCATGGAGGACAGGTTTCACAAGAGCTTCCAGATGAAGACAGACTAGGAAGAACTAGTGGCAAACTACTTCTGAATATTTAGTCACTGAAAACCTGATGAATAGCAGAGAAATGCTGTCAGATATAAGGCCAGGAAAGGAGCCCCTCAGTTTGGAAGGCACTCAAAATGTGACTAGGGAAGAGGTGCCTACACAAAGCAGAGCTGACCTTGATGATACGGATAGAGTGAATCCCGTGGGAGTAAAGCCTGCAGGACCTTCATTTGATGATGAGGCACAACTGACAATGAAAAGAATGATGTAAAAATCTTTTAATAATCTGAACATGGAATGTACTAAGTATGAATTTAGGAAATTAGAAATTGTCAAATATGAAATGGAATGCATAAACCTGAATATCTTAGGCATAAGTGAGCTGAAATGGACTGTCATTGGCCATTTTGAATCTGACAACTACGTGGTTTACTATTCTGCGAATGACAAATTGAAGAGGAATGGTGTTGCATTCATTGTCAAAAAGAACAAATCCAAATTAATCATGAGGTATAACACTGTCTGTGATAGGATAATATCTGTGCGCATACAGGGAAGCCCAGTTAATATCACTATTATTCAAATTTACACACTAACTTCTAAAGCCAGTTAGGATGAAATAGAAGAATTCTACTAACTTCTTCAAACTGAAATTGATGTAACATGCAATCAAGATGTATTGATCATTACTAATGATTGGAATGAAAAGATTGGGAGCAAAGAGGAAGGATCAGTAGCTGGAAAATATATCATTGGTGATAGTAATGATGCTGGAGAACACATGATAGAATTCTGCAAAATCAATGATTTGTTCATTTCAAATACCTTCTTTAGACAGCATTAGAGATGATTATGCACACGAGCCTCACCAGATGGAATACACAATAATCAAATTGACAACATCTGCTGAGAGAGACAATGGCAAACTCCATATCATCAGTCAAAACAAGGCCAGGGACAGATTGTGGAACAGACCATCAACTGCTTGTATGCAAATTCAAACTGAAGGTGAAGAAAATGAAATCAAGTCAATGAGAGCAAAAAATATGACCTTGACTATATCCCACCTGAATTTAGAGATCATCCGAAGAACAGATTTGATACCTTACACAGTAAAGACCGAAGACCAGAAGAGTTGTGGGATGACATAAAGAATACCATACAGGAACAACACAAAAAGTTATTAAGAAGACAAAAAAGATGGAAAAGGTCAAAATGAATGTCAGAAGAGACACTGAAGCTTGCTCTCCAACATAGAGATGGAATAAACGAAGAAGTACAAGAGCTGAACAGAAAATTTCAATGGTCAGCTCAAGAATACAATGTCAAATATTAATAAGAAAATGTGCAAGGATCTGGAATCAGAAAACCAAAAAGGAAGAACATCCGTAGTATTTTTCAAGCTGGGGGAACTGAAGAAAACATTCAAGTCCTGACTTTCTCTGGGAAAATTACTGAATGATGTAGAAAGCATCCAAAGAAGATGGGAGGAATACACAGAGTCACTGTAACAAAAGGAAATGATTGATGTTCAACCATTTCAAGAGTAACATATGGTCAAGAGGCAATCATACTGAAGGAAGAAGTCCCAGATGCATTGAAGTAATTGGCAAAGAACAAGGCACCAGGGATTTTTGGAATAAAAATTGAAATCTTTCCAGATAATGAGGCAGCACTGGAGGCACTCACTCATCTCTGCCAAGAAATTTGCAAGACAATTATCTGGCCAACTGATTGGAAGAGATTAGTATTTTTGCTCTTTCCAAAGAGAGGTGACCCAGTGTAATGCAGAAATCATCGGACAATATCATTGATATCTCATGCAAGTAAAATTTTACTAAAGGTTATACAGAAATGACTTGACGCATACATTGACAGAGAATTTCAGTTCAAGCTGGATTCAGAAGAGGACATCGAACTAGGGATATCATTGTTGATGTTTGATGGAACTTGGCTGAAAACAGAAAATACCAGAAAGGTGTTTACCTGTGCTTTATTGACTACGCCAAGGCTTTTGATTGTGTAGATCATGACAAGCTATGGATAACATTGCAAAATATGAGTATTTCAGAACACTTAATTGTGCTCATGAGGAATCTGTGCATGGACCAAGAATCAGTTGTTCAAACAGAACATGGGAACACTGAATGGTTTAAAATAAAGAAAGGTGTGTGACAGGGTTGTATTCTTTCACCATACTTATTCAACTTGTATGATGAGCAAATAATCTGAGAAGCTGTGTTATATGAAGAAAAATGTGGCTTGCAGATTGCAGGAAGACTCATTAACAACCTGAGATATGCAGATGATTTAACCTTGCTTGCTGAAAGAGAAGAGGCCTTAAAGTATTTACTTGTGACAATCAAAGACCACAGCTTTCTATATAGATTGCATCTCAATGTAGAAAAAACACAAAACAAAAATCCTCACCTCTGGACCAAGAAACAGCATTCTTATCAATGGAGAAAAGTTTGAAGTTGTCAAGGACTTCATTCTTCTTGGATTAACTATCAACAGTCATTAAAGCAGCAGTCAAGAAATCAAATGATGTATTTGCATTAGGCAAATTTGCTGCACAAGATCTTTTTAAAATGTTGAAGAACAAAGATATCAGCTTGAGGACTAAAGTGCTTCTGATCCAAGCCATGGTATTTCCAATAACCTCATATGCATGTGAAAGCTAGAAAGTGAATAAGGAAGACAGTAAAATAGTTAATGCATTTGAGTTATTGTGTTGGAGGAGAATATTGAAAGTGCCATGGGCTGCCAAAAGAACCAACAGATCTATGTTGGAAGAGGTGCATCCTGAGTGCTCCTTGGAAACTAGAACAGCCAAACTTTGTCTCTCATACTTCGAACATATTGTCAGGAGGGACCAGTCACTGGAGAAGGATATCATGTTTGGTAAGGTGGAGGGTCTGAAAAAAAGAGGAAGACCCTCAGCAAGATGAATTGACAAAGCGGTAACATCAATGGACTCAGGTGTGACAATGATTGTGAGATCGACCCAGGATTGGGCAGTGTTTCGTTCTGCTTTGCATATGGTCTCTATCAGTTGGTACCAAGTCGATGACACCTTGCTGGGGCCAACGTCACGTCTAACAATTGGCTATTCTCCTCGACCCACCCGGAGAGCTTAAACACAAGTTGAGGTGAAGGGAGATTAGAAATAAATCATAATAATAAAAAAGACACAAGACACCAATTAAGCATAATAAAATTGGGACCAGATAGGACACCATACTCTGATGGAGATCCTGTGACACTGACCTGTGTTCAGCTCGTTCATTGAATACACAATTCAAAGGAGGGAAGGGAAAGAGGGCAAAAAACTTTTGGTGTATAGATGAAAACAGTAAGTGGGACTTTATCAGAAGAAGGTAGTCGCTAGGAAAACAGAGATAAGACATCTAGATGTTTTTGCATACTAAACTGAAGACCTTGGCTGTGTACAAGGAAAGACTTCAAATTCCTTGTTCTCTGAGGCAAGCTTTGCAAATTCCTCAAAGAACAGCCTGACCTCGGAGCAGCCCGATTTTCTGGACCACAACTCTTTCGTTACAATTCTTCAGTTAAACTGAGACCTTTGGATAAAATTGTTCCCAACAGCACCTAACAATAACAACAAACAATAGTGATGTTTTTAGATGATTTCCATTATTCTGTTTGGTCACCTCTCTTTGGAATGGGCACAGATATGGATCTCTTCCAGTCAAATAGTCAGATAATTGCCTTCCAAATTTCTAGGCTGCATCATTTTGTTGAAAGATTTTAATTTGTATTCCATCAATTCCTGGAGACTTGTTCTTTACCAATGCTTTGAGTACATATTGAACTTCTTCCTTCAATACCAGTAGTTCTTGATTATATGCTTCCTCTTAAAATGGCGAAATATCGTCAATCTGTTTTGGGAGAGTGACTCTATGTATTCATCCCTTCTTTTGATGCTCTTTGCATCATTCAGGATTTTCTGTATGTTGTTGTTGTTAAGTGCCATCCAGTCAGTTCTGACCCATAGCGACACTGTATAGGGTTTCCAAGGAGCAGCTGGTGATCTTGAACTGCCGTCCTTGAGGTTCTAAACAAATTTGTAGACCAGGGCATGAACCCCAGTGCCACAGAAGTTGTATAGAATTCTTCATTACTGCAAGCCAAGGATTGAATTTTTTCTTCAGCTTTCTTCAGTGGGAGAAATACTGATCATTTTTTTTTCCTTTTCATTTTTCTAACTCCAGGTCTTGACATTTTTCATTATAATACTTGATTTGGTCTTCTTAAGCTGTCCTTTAAAATTCTGGTTGGCTCAATTACTTTCTCACTTCTTCCATTCGCATCACCATCTGTATACTGGAGTTCAAATTTCAAAGTCTCTTCTGATATCCATTTTTTTTTTTTTTTCTTTCCTGCTTTTTGTTTTGCATGATGTTCTTGATACCATCACACAGCTCATCTGGTCTCCAGTTACTAATGTTCAATGTATCACAAAAGTTTTTAAGATGGTCTGTGAATTCAGGTAGGATCTGTTCAAGGTCTTACTTTCACTCTCATGTATTTGTTTTAACTTTTATCAGCTTCAGCCTGAATTTGCATAGGATTAACTGATCATTTGTTTCACAGACTTCCCCTGACTTTGTTTTTTTGTTGTTGTTATGTGCCATGGAGACTCACAGCGAGTCTATACAGAGTTTCCAAGGCTGTAAATCTTTGCATGAGCAGAAAGCCTCCTTTTTCCCCTGTGGAACAGCTGGTAGTTTTGAACTGCTGACCCTGATGTTAGTAGCCCGATTCGTAACCACTTCGCTACCACAGCTCCTTTGTTTTAGGCTGATGGTATTGAGTTTTTCCACTTTCTCTTCCCACAGATTTAGTCATTTTGGTTCCCATATATTCTATCTGGTTAGGTCCATATGTATAGTCACCTTTTATGTTCTTTAAAAATGCATTTGCATTGAATAAGTCATTATCTTGCAAAATTATATCACCTGACCTCCAGCATCATCTCTATCACCAGTCCATATTTTCCAGCTACTTATCCTTTCTTTTTATTTTCAACATTTGCATTCCAATCACCAGTAATTATCAATACATCTTGATTGCATGCTTGATCAATTTCAGATTAAAGAAGTTAGTAGAATTCTTCAATTTCACCATCACTGGCTTTAGTGGTTGGTGAAGCAACTTAAATACTAGTGTTTTGAATGAGTCTTCTGTACTCTATGTTGCTATTAAGTGCCACCGAGTCAGTTCCAACTCATATAGTCACCCTATATTGAGTTTCCAAGGAGTTGATGGTGAATTTGAATCACCAACCTTATAGTTCAAACCAACCTTGCAGTCCAGTACATTATTCCACTGCACCTATAGTGAGTATGGATGTTATCCTCTCACATTGTATTTCAAGTCATATATTGAAATGCTACTCTTTTTCAGCACAAGAACCAATAATTAATCAATACAAGGAATTTAGAAGACAGCTATCTGAACAACCAACCTTACATCAGCACAGAATTGCCAGATATTGAAGTCAGATTCAGAAAAGAACTTGGAAACAAGGATTGTTGTTGTTATTAGGTGCCATCGAGTCAGTACCAACTCATAGCGACCTTATGCACAGCAGAATGAAACAATGTCTGATCCTGGGCCAAACTCAATATTGTTGCCACACTTGAGTCCATCGATGCTGCCACCTGGCCAATCCATCTCATTGGTGTCTTCCTCTTTTTCTCTGATCCTCCATCTTACCAAACATGATATCCTTCTCAAGCAATTGGTCTCTTCTGACAATATGTCCAAAGTATGAGAGACAAAGTTTGGCCATCTTGGCCTCTAAGGAGCACTCTGGCTGCACTTCTTCCAAAACAGATCTATTGATTCTTTTGGCAGCCCATGGTACTTTTAGTATTCTCCTCCAACACCATAATTCAAAGGCATCAATTCTTCTACAGTCTTCCTTATTCACTGTCCAGCTTACACATGCATATGAGGTTATTGAAAATACCATGGCTTGGGTCAGGCCCACCTTAGTCCTCAAGCTGACATATTTGGTCTTCCATGCTGGAAGGAGGGAAGGCCTTGGAAATGCCTGAGAAAGAATTCAGAAAAATGATTATAAACTGTTTCAAAACACTTTACAATGTAGTTGAGAAAAATAAGGAAGAGGTCAGGAAAGTGCTACAGGAACAATCAAACAAGATAGATACAGTATTGGTAACAATCCAAAACCTACAGAAAGAGGTTCAAACGATCAATAACAAAATAACAGAAATAAGAACCACCCTGAAAGGGCAGAGGAGTAGAATAGATGAGATGGAAGGAAGAATCAATGAGCTGGAAGACAAGTCTCTCAATATCACTAAGATAGAAGAACAAACACAGAAAAGGGTAAAAAATTCAGAGGAAGGTGTAAGATTCATGTTGGACAACATGAAGAGGAATAATGTAAGAATTAGTGGCATTCCAGAACAAGAATAATCACACAAGTCCACAGAGGAAATAGTTGAAGAACTACTGGAAGAAAATTATCTAACATCCTCAAAAGCGAAAAGATAAACATACAAGAAGCCCAACGAAGTCCAGGAAGAGTGGACCCCAAAAGAAAATCATCAAGACATATCATAGTCAAGCTCTCCAAATTCAAAGACAAGGAGACACTTCTGAAAGCGGCAAGACAGAACAGAAGGGTTACATACAAAGGAAAGCAAGTCAGACTAAGCTCAGATCTCTCAGCAGGAACCATGCAAGCGAGAAGGCAATGAGGAGACATATATAAAACCCTGAAAGAAAAAAATTGCCAACCAAGAATCCTTTATCCAGCAAAACTATCAATCAAATATGATGGTGTAATAAAAACATTCCAGGATAAACAGAAACTATGGGACTTTACCAAAGCCAACCCTGCACTACAAAACATCTTAAAGGGAGGTCTGTGGACTGAGAACCAACAAGAACAGACAACAACCAGAGATTGACGTACATGGCAGCACCTCCCTGATTTAAGTCAACAGAAAGAAGAATTGTTAACAAAACAAAACTTTAAGAACAAACTCAGAGACTCTGGGAGGTCAGTCTATGACCAAACAAGTACGATGCAAAAGAAGGTCAACACATAGGAACAGAGATTCAGCCAGTGAGAAGGTCAGTTTGATTACAGGATAAAATAGACTGCACTAAATGGACAAAAAAGTCAATGGACTATAAGGCAACCTCAAAGAAAATTAACTTCATAACATACCAAAAGAATGAGAATCCAAGAAGAATATGAAAACATTAGAACTATGAGGAAACTCACAAGAAAGAACACAAAAATCATGAATTCAACAGAGGAAGACAAACAGAACAAAGAAGCAGCAACACCACAAAAAAAAAAAAAAAAAAAAATTCAATGACAGCAACTAATCAATACCTATGGATAATTACACTGAACGTTAATGGATTGAATGCACCTGTTAAGAGACGGAGGGTGGCAGAATGGATAAGAAAACAAGATCCTTTAATATGCTGTCTGCAAGAGACGCATCTCACACACAGAGACAGAAACAGATTAAAAGTGAAAGGATGGGGGAAAATATACCAAGCTAATAGCAATAAAAAGCAAACAGGAGTGGCAGTGTTAATCTCAGATAAAATAAACTTTAAGGCAAAAGTCAGCATAATAGATAAAGATGGACATTAGCTCATGATTGAAGGGACAATTGAACAAGATGAAATAACCATAATAAATATCTATGCTCCCAATGAAAGAGAGCCAAAATATCTAAAACAAACTCTAATAGATTTAAAGAAAGAAACAGATGAATTCACAATAATAGTGGGTGACTTTAATACACCACTTTCAAAAATGGATAGAACAACCAAAAAGAGAAATACTGCATAGGACCACTACTGTAAAAGACTAAGAATAAGAAACCATACTAAAGGGGGATAGGGGGAAGTTTTTGTTGGTTGCTGGGAAGTTGGTGATGGGTGGGGGGAGGGGAGAGCACAAGGTGGGGATTGGACACAGGAGAGCTTGGGTGCTGGGGAGGGGGGCAATAT
>NW_006408996.1:185358-186431 GCF_000296735.1 Chrysochloris asiatica | reverse complement strand
GAGCAGACCAGCCTGGAGCAGCTAGAAGAACAAAAGATACTTCTTGAAAGAAAGACCTACAGGAAAAATACAAAACAATAGAGGCAGATGGACTGTTGCTACAAGAACAAACAAATCGCTTCCCTAGGAAACATAAAGGCAATTGGTCAGGTCCTCTCAATGCAAACCCCCTTCCAAGACTAAGACTCAACGGAAACACACACTCCAATTGGTGACCACACCCATCACCGATAGAGGGAAGTGGGGTGAAAGCAGCAATGAAATGCCAAGCTAAGCCTTACAATGTTCAGTGGGCTTCTGTGGACCCAGTTGGGGACCTGCTTGGCAAGCAGTGTGAGGAGACCTAGGGACTCTTGGGCCTAGAGTCAGTGGTGTGGCCACAGAGGACTCGAGTGGAGAGTGGAGCTACCGGCTGATGCGAAGAGAAGGCATGTGCACAAGAACACCCACACTTGCAGATAGTACCCACGTGACCTGGACCGGATGACTAGATGATCAGAGCTCAACCAGAAGAAGAAAGAAGAGGGGGAAAAAAAGTGAGTTGATACAATCTGATGAACTTCACCTATACCTACGGATTCAGTGACTCACAAGAAGGAACAAATCCTTACAGCAAGAAACATTCCCATCCCCTTCACACACAGAGTGGACAGAGTTGGGCAACTTGGACATTGGATACTCAAATGGGGAGGGAGGGACTATAAAGGCAAGAAGTGACTGGCTTACAAGCTTTCAAGAGGGAACCTAGAGCTAGGGGGTATGGAGGAAGGCAGAATCACCAGTGAGTACTATCCAATCTGTCTGGGCGGAGTTGATGAAATGAAATACAGATGGGTAACTCGTGATACTGTAGTGAATAATGGTTATCAGGACTGATTATGAGGGTTGGAAGTGCAAAGGTAGATATTTTGTAGCAAGGAAGGGAGTGATTATTTTTCCAGTCTAGGAGTGGAAGTCTCTAGGACCATCAACAGAGAAGAGCCAAGAGCGGGACCCTACCCAGAGAACCAGAGATGCCTGAGATGGAGACAGAGATGATGTCGTAGAGTGATGAAGCAGCTGGGGACTTTGGA
>NW_006408996.1:175941-185042 GCF_000296735.1 Chrysochloris asiatica | reverse complement strand
CTTTCTTTCTTTCTTTCTTTCTTTCTTTCTTTCTTTCTTTCTTTCTTTCTTTCTTTCTTTCTTTCTTTCTTTCTTTCTTTCTTTCTTTTTTTTTTTCTGATTCACAATGTAGACCTATATTTCAAAATGTACCTAATATATAGAAGCATAAAATATTTTCCTATTTCAGATAGATGAGCTCTAGATTTTTGCTGGTCTTCAGTTCCCTACAGAGAGTTTTTTCCCCCTTTTACGATCACTAAGGAAAGATAATGAATATCTCATCGTGAGAGAACATAAGATTATAGTTCTAGAATGATAATGAGTTTGAATTAAATTTTGGCACAGTAATGAGCTTATAACACCTCATTCATTGTCTTGCTTCAATCTTTGTTTAGAAAAGGAAGGGAGACTGTTAACAGCTGATATTGTCAGAACAAATAATGGTAATATAGACTTCTTTACTGAGGTATTTTGACAGAATGTGTACCATGGAAACAATCTCTCAGCAGCAAAACTGTCCAAATTGGAAAATGCTTGCTAGGTTTATTTATCCTTTTTACTTTTACCTCTGTGATTTTTCTAAAAGCTATTTTAAACACCAAGGATAAGAATTTATAACTACATTAATACTGTACTTCTGTTGAATTAGAAAATCAAACCATAGAATTATTACTGTGAATGTTCCCTTATAATAATCAAGAGCAACACATTCATTTTAGATATAAAGGAAGATCCACATTACCTATGTGTATTTCCCCAGGCCAAGTAGTAGTGACTGGCAGAGCCTTCAGGAAAATGCAATTCTCCATTTTCCTTCTCAGGGGCTATTGTACTTAAATGGTGACAAACACAGAATATAAATTGAAGAAATTATTCACATAGTTCTGAATGAAATTTACTTTTGCACTCCTTTCATTTATTTTTTAAAATGTCTTGGAATTGAAAATGCTTCTCTATGATCTTTTTTTACTAACATGAATAGAAATCCATATTAATTATAAGTATGATATTTAATTTAAAAAATTATAGTAAATGAGCCTGTTGTGTTATTGTTAAGTGCCATCAAGTTGCTTCAGACTCAAAGTGGCCCTGTACTTTTCCAAGGAGTGGCTGGTGTGTCTGAACTGCCAAACTTGCTTATAGTAGTCCTGTGCTTATCCTGCAGTGCCATGTGCAGGACTAGAGTAAAGAACCTAATACAGCTATTAAATATCTATTATATATAAAACAAAACAGAAAGTAATTCCATATCAAAAAAGTCTTCATGTTAACTGTGAAAGAAATGTCTCAAAATAAATCAAGACAATGAGAAAGTTGTACCATGGCTTATGAACAAATATCAGACAATTAAATGTTTCATCCATCTAAATACATTTTATTTTATTTTAATCAGTTACATTTTTTTCTAAATATTGTGTATTTTCATGTATGAACAGCTGCAATCTGCTTAAAGGGTAAAAAAAAACAAATGTTTCCAGAAGATCCTTTGAATTTGTGCATTTGTGCACAATTGATTCCAGAGTTGCCCCTGGCAAGTTTCTTCTAAAAATGAATAAAAAAAGAAAAGAAAAATCCTTTAGCTAGTTTGCTAGCTAAACTCCTTATGCTTTCACTAGTTTATTATAAATTTATGCTTCGGAAATTATTATATATACTGTGTAGTGTTGTTGCTCTACATCAGTTTATCTGTGTATTTTCGTTCAGTAATTGTTTCAAAGTATGTAAAGGGGACATTTATGAACTCAGTGGTGTGTGGATATTAGTATGATTGTGAGCAGAACTATGCATTGTTCTTTTCCTCTCCTCTTGGAGTTTCAATATAATGAATAGAAATCAATGAAAAAATAACAAGATACTATATGGTGCCACCATGAATGGAAATAAAAGGAAGAGTTGACCAATGCTAACCCCTAAAGATGTGAATTTTAACTTAAAGTTGGAGAGAAGAGTATACTTTAGCTAAGTGGAAAAATGTATATTGTAGAGAAAGTGGCATATGGTCAAAAGTAGTGGAGTCATCTACTGCATGTGTCCTGGAGCAAAGAATGCATTCCACCTTTGCAGATATGTAGAAAGGACCAAATGATTGGCACCCAGAATAATGGGTATTGAGTTCTGCAGTAAAGATGCAGAAGTTTATGTAAGCTGACCTTCCATGTTCTGTTAAAGAATTAAGAGTAATGGTAATCTGTTGATTTTTGGCTTTGATTTTATTTTTAAGCATATGGAGTAATAAAAATAAGATTTGAACTATGTACAAATCTCCATGAATGTGGCAATCAAAATAATTTAGAGTACCATCACTCATCTCTCAGTTTGTCTTACTATGGTGGCATGTGTATTGCTGTGATGTTGGCAGCTATGCCAGCATATGCAAAAAACCTCACAATTGTTTTTATATTTGAGTTCATTGTTACTGCTATATCTCCTTAAGGATCTTCCTCTTTTTTGATGTCCATCTACTTTAAGAAGCATGATGCTGTTTTCCAGGGACTGGTTCCTCCTGATAACATGTTCAAAATACAGGAGATAAATATCACCATCTTCACTTCTAAGGACATTCTGACTATAATTCTTCTAAGACAGATTTGTTTGTTCTTCTAACAATCCATATTCACTACTCTTCACTAACACCATAATTCAAAAGCATCAATTCTTCTCTGGTCTTCCTTACACGCTGTTCAGGTTTAATAAGCATATGAGGTGACTGAAAATGCTATGGCTTAGGTTACATACACCTTAGTCCTCAAAGTGGCATTTGTGTCACTTTAATATTTTGAAGAAGCTCTGGTAGCATAGTGGTTATGAATCGGGCTATACACCTTAAGGTCAGCATTTCAAAACTACCAGCTGTTCCATGAGAGAAAGAAGAGGTTTTCTGTTCCTGTAAAGATTTACAGCCTCGGAAACCTGTACAGTATTGCTATGAGTCGGAATAGACTGCAAGGTACTTAACAACAACAACAATATTTTGAAGAGGGTTTGTTTTTGTTTTTCCTGCAAATTTGTCCTTGACTGCTGTGCATGGGGTCGCTATGAGTCAGTTCCGACTCAATGGCACCTGACAACAACAACAACAACAATTCCATAATCTTTGATTGTGGATCTATGTACAATAAAATTCAACCTTTTCTTCATTTGTTATGATGTTTTTAGAACAACTCTTTGGTGAATGTTGACCTAATGTTTTGTAAATAAATACACACTGAAAAATTTTATATTTATTTTGATTTAAACTTTGACTGACATAACTTATCTTTAGGTATTACTTTAAATATCTTCAGAGGTACTCTTAATCTAGTGATGTTTGCCAGTTACCTATGGTTTTTTATCTCAACATTTCTATATAATGCTATTGTTTCCTTTGTTAATCAATTTTTATGACCCTTCTTAAGACTAATTATGATTCTGACTTCCAAAATTCTCCATTGCAAAATTCTTCTATTCCTACATGAATTTTGATAAGAAAATTTCTACTCAAAATGCTGTATTCACATGAAGGTTGTTATTGTCATGCTATCAAGTCATTTCCAGCATAATGACCTTGCATATGGTTTCTAAGGCTCAGCTAACTAGGTTTGAACCATCTACCTTGTGATTAGTAGTCAGTTGCTTATCTTACCATGTTACACCAGGACATGAAGGTACTGACTAGATGAAACCCAGTATTTCACTTCAAGGGAATAAACATGACAATTAGATTCTATAAATAGTTCTTGTGCATGCAATCACCAGCTAACTACAAGAAATGAAGACATAGCTGTTCATTATTATTTCTGAATTTGGTGGGGAAAAAAACGCTATGGCTGGTGGCTTGGTTCAGAATTTAATTTGCAGAGCTGAAATTCCTGGAGGATTATAATATTGTAATCTGAAACTATTCTAAATCCCAGAGACTGGAGTGGTGCTGGTGATAGTTATGTGTCATGGAGTCACTTCTGAGTCATAGTGACCCTGTATAGGGTTTCTGAGACTGTAACCCTTTACTGGAGCAGAAAGCTTCATCTTTTTTTCCTGCAGAATGTTAATAGATCCAAATTACTGACCTTAGGGTTATCAGCCCAAATCATAACACACTATGCTACCAAAGACTGGAATAGGATAGCAATTTTTTAAAAAAATGTCTTCTATATTTCTCTACAGATATATTTGTTTGTCTTACAAATAACTAGGACTCTTTGTACACAGTTGTTATGAGTAGTTGATATGAATTTTTTCTTATGTTTCTCAAGCAAAGAAATTTGCACTTTTATAATTAAGGATCCTTTTCTCTGATGATTACAGTTATATAGTAGTTGCTTTGTTACTAGGTGTCATATAGTTGATTTCGATTCTTAGTTAGCACATTTAAATATCCTATGTGTTTGGCTAGGTTGTAATCTTTGGGGAAGCAGATTGCCAGACTTTTTGTGGAAAAGTCATTGGGATTAATATTTATTAATTGATTGCTTGCCTAGGAAAGAACAACTTTTGTAAGCCACTGGGGAGGAAATTACTTTAGGCTCCTAATTTACGTTTTATCAATTAGACATTTACCTGCTGTTTTGTCAGATCTTACAGGAATAATTAAGGCGCTCTGGTAGCGTAGTGGTTACGAATCAGGCTGTGAACCGCAAGGTCAGCAGTTCGAAACTACCAGCTACTCTGCGGGAGAAAGATGAGGCTTTCCGCTCCCATAAAGATTTACAGCCTCGGAAACCCTGTACAGGGTCGCTATGGGTTGGAACCGAATCCGTGGCACATAACAACAACAGGAATAATTATTTCCAAGTTCAGGTGTAAATTCTAATTTTCTAATTCTAATTGAGTCACATCCATTAGTTCATAATATTATAATGAATTAAATGGACAAGAACTTTACTTTTTTCCTCCCATTCAAGAAACAGGAGTGTCAAAAGTAGTGACTCCCTTGTAAACAGCTCTGGATAGAATTTTTCCTTTTTATTGTCTAATTCTCTGAAGCCACGTGGGTAGTAGAAACAGTTATTGTGGCAGCTAGCCAAGAATTTGACGGTTCAAGCCCACCAATAGAGTCCTGCTATGGCGCTGTGGGTTAATGAGCCAGACTATAAAGTAGTTTGAGCTTCAAGGTCGGCAGTTCAAGCCCACCAGCTGCTCCTCGGAAGCCCTACAGAGGATCGCTATAGGTCAAAAATGACTCAGCAACACTTAACTAGGACAACAACAAGCCCACCAATAGATGGATTGACACAGTAACAGCTAGAGTGAGTTCAGAGTAACAATTTTGAGGATGGTAAATGACCAGGCAGTGTTTTGTTCTATTGTACATAGGCTCGTTATGAGTCAGAATTCATTCAGTGGCACCTAACTACAACAGCCCACCTTAAAACCCTGAAAAGCAACACTTAGTGACCTGCTTTTGAAAAACTCAGCCATTGGAAACTAGGGAACACAGTTTTACTCTGACATATGTGGAATCACCATAGTTACGAACTGACTCAATTGCAACTGTTTTGTTTGTTTGTGCTTGCTTGTGGTTGTATGTTTTTCTTTTTGCATCTTATATTGATGATGAAGTAAGTTGTCACCTTCTCTTTGTATAATGCTATTTTTTTGTTTCTTTCAAGTGATACAAAGACTACTATGTGTGTTTAAGAATGGGAAAACTCTTTTTACTCTTATTGCTAACTGCTGCCTAGTTAGACCTACTCATGAAAGTTTTGTGTATAGCTATAAATTGCTTGTCTCGTATTATCTTTATGATGTTGGTATGTTTGAATTTGTTGCTACACTATTATGTCAATCTATCTCTTTGAGAACCTCCCTGGTTTCCAAGTAGGGATTCAAAATACCAGTGGCATAGCTTCTAGCATCACAGCAACACACAAGACATCACAGTGTGACAAACTGACAGATGAGTGACGGCAAGTAGAAAATAGATAATAGTATTTTTGTAGACATTAATATCTAACAAAGTGGGGGAATATAAAATGCTGTCAAGTTGTAAAGGAAAATAAAAGAATTTGGTAGCATTCTATTAGACAGAATTGGCTCGCCAGCACTTAACAACAAGAACACCGTACCAAGTGAAGTATCTCCTTAGAGGCTTTGTGAATTTCATTAGTTTGTTGTTGTTGATAGGTGCCATCAAGTCAGTTCCAACTCATAGTAACCTTACATACAACAGAACAATGCACTGCCAAGTCCTGAACCATCCTCTTACCCATTCCTATGTTTGAGCTAACGGTTGCAATCACTGTGTCTATTCATCTCCTAGAGGATTTTTCTCTTTTTTACTGAGCCTCTACTTTACTAAGTATAATATCCTTCTCCAAGAACAGCCCCTTCTGAAGTATATGAAACAAAGTCTTGTCATCCTCATTTTAAGGAAGTATATGGAACAAAGTTTTGTCATCCTCATTTTAAGGAAGTCTGACTGTTTCTACCAACAGTGATTTGTTCATTCTTCTGGGAGTCCATGATATATTTCATATACTATTGTTATTGTTAAGTGATGTTGAGTTGGTTCCAAAACATAGCAACCTTGTATAGGGTTTCCAATAAGCAATTGGTGGATCTGAACCACTGACCCTGTGGTTAACAGTTAAGTGATTATTTGACAGCGCCACACCAGGAGTCCTTCATATGCTTTATCAAGCATCCACATGCTCTGTTAACATCATAATTCAAAGGCATCCATTCATTTTGGTCTTCTTTATTGACCAGCTTTCATATGCAAATAAGGTAATTAAAATTGCATTGGCTTGATGGGTCAAAAGAATGGCACAGTCTTTTATGCCAGTTTCTTCTGTTGAGGAGCAGATTAACAAGTCCTGGTGTGGTGCTGTGGGTTAATGCCCCAAACTGCAAAGCTATTTGAACTTCAAGGTCAGCAGTTCAAGCTCACTAGCTGCTCCTTGGAAACACTGTGCAGAGTCACGATGGGTCAGAACTGACTCGATGGCACTGAACAACAACAATACATATTGATATATGGTTGGTCCATGAAATATTAGCAAGGGTTACAAGTCTCCATGCAAAATTTTTTGAAAATAAAAGGATGTTCAATAATTATTCAAGTCATGACAGTTCAGGTAAATTGTTGGTCACTTTAAGTGAAGTAAAAAAAAAAAAAAAAATGACTGGATATATAGGATATACAGGAATAGTAAAGAATGTACTACCTAGACCAACCTCAATGATATAGATGGTCTCAAGGGAAACAATTAGTTCAAGCAGAACTGGATACCCAGGAATCACAATGTGATTAATGGCTAACAGTTCCTGAATTAAAAAAAAATAAAAGAAGAATACAGTTCTGGTTATTGGCCTGTCTGAAAGGTGCATTATAAGCATTTTTGAAAGGAATGATAAGTCTCTGGGCTAAAAATTATTGCATGATAGTTGGCAGTTATTCATTGGCATCATTCCTTTACTCTGTGGTATATTGAGAAACATTGCACAAGAATTTGGAGTTGTCAATCTGAATTTTCATAGTTTCAGCTGAAAGCAGTTACCTGACATTTGTAGCAGATGTTGCCCACAGGAAATCAGAGGTGTGTAGGAATCACTAAGAGTGCAAGGAAAGGTATGTTGAATAGGCTGAAGGCCTATGCATAACGTAGACACTTTCCTTGTCATTTTCTGCATGATACTGGATTGGACGCATCTCTAGCAGATTTAACAAGATTTCATCATCCTTTCTAAACTGGAGGCAAATGAACAGAAAGTAAAATAAGCTGACAGGTATGTCAAGGCTTAACACAAATGGCTGCATGGCTGAGAATAGATCGACATTTGCTCTTGATTAGTTATGCCCATAATTTTAGAAGTGTTTGAACTCTAATCAGGATATTTTTACACACATGGAATTTATAGCTGTTAGAATAACACTTATAACAATAACAACTTATACGCCTCACCATTTGCTCTATAATTTTTTCTTCTTGAGAATCTAGGACCACTAATTGAAAAAAACAACTTTATTGTCTCTGGAGGTGGTCACTCAGCTTTAGGAAGCAGAAAAGTGGATGGCCAAGTGTCATTTTATTTTTTTACACAATCCCTTTTAAAATCCCAAGTTTTTTTGTTTTTGTTTTTGTTTTTTACCTTCCTTTCCTTATTTTGTGTTTTTAATAGAAATGGAGATTCCCAGCACATTAGATCATGGATCCCTTGCTTTAATTCATGAGTAAATTTGAGGTTCATTTGGAGTTGTGGAATTATAAATTTATTTTGCTTTGTCTTGCTTGAAATATTCAGCCTTCTGCTTTAGAGTTTTTAGTAATTTATCTGCCAAATTAGGTGATGTTGGCATTCAGTTATTTCCCAATTCAAATTATGCCTTTTAACCAAATTGGATAGTTTGGGATCAAGTGCATTAATGAATAACAAATTGAAGGTAATTTCAGACCTATTCTCATTCAAGGTTAATCCTGTGCTCAATAAAATATTTAACAATTATATAAAAAATATTGCTCCAATAATTACAAATGCTTTTATCTTTCTCTTGCTTACAGGTTTTAATCATAGGTCAATTTGTTTTCCTGGGGAAAATTCTGGGAATAATCTTTAACAATCTTCTATACATTTGCCTAGCTTTCTCTGAAAAATCTCTAGTGGTATATAACTCAGTTTCTTTA
Source organism: Chrysochloris asiatica (assembly GCF_000296735.1). Taxonomy (NCBI): domain Eukaryota; kingdom Metazoa; phylum Chordata; class Mammalia; order Afrosoricida; family Chrysochloridae; genus Chrysochloris; species Chrysochloris asiatica. The sequence continues at coordinate 176,457 of NW_006408996.1, read as the reverse complement.
GGACCCAAAATAAAACATTGATGAAAGACTGGTAGTGCAGGATGATAAATTGAAGTAAGTCTTCTAAATTCCTTAGTAAATTTATAAGGGTCTTCACAGGGATTGGGTAGTTAATAAATACAATGAATTGTACCTTCATCCAAGTGGTAATACTTATTTGTGGAGTCTTCCTAGGGTGCAGAGGTAGTTTTACCTTAAAGCTTATCTTAGACAGTACCCTGCTACCTAGCAGGTCAGACACAGTTAATCCTTAGGCAAATAAAGATGCTTAACTAGAGAATTATCAGAATTAGAACAGTGTAGTGACTACACTGAGATAGCTATGGAGAAGCACAGAGATTAGGCATAGTAGAAAGGTGAGGAGTGACAAAAGTGGTTTGGCATTGCAATGGTTTATAGGCTTAGCTTGTTTGGAGATGTGACAGGTAGAGAGGTATTGTTGTTGTTGTCAGGTGCCATCGAGTCGGAACCGACTCATAGCGACCCCATGCACAGCAGAACGAAACAATGCTCGAT
>NW_006408996.1:171095-175639 GCF_000296735.1 Chrysochloris asiatica | reverse complement strand
GAGAATTCTAAAACTCCATTATAATATTCCTGATATTGCTTAGTCTAAAGCATTTGATTCTAAGTTACTGTGCAGAGAAACCAATTTGTTCACATCAAAACTGATACTCATCCTCAAAGTTTCCTTTAGTGAGAGCACACAAGTGATTAACATACAACACTAGACTGGGACCATATAATTCTTGACTATACATACAGCATTTCTAGAATGAAAACCTACCTGTTTTCTTAGAAGGCACATTATGCATCTCACTAAATAACAGTACACCAGACAAAATAAGGAACATTTAAGAGAAAAAGAGGAAGACCCCCAGTAAGATGGATTGGCAAAGTGGCCGTATCAATGGGCTCAAGCGTGGCAACAATTGTGAGGCTGACCCAGAATCGGGCAGTGTTTCATTCTGCTGTGCATAGGGTCGCTATGAGTCAGTACTGACTCAAAGGCACCTAACAACATAACAACAATAAGCCTGAATTGTCTTTAGAGAATAAAGAGTCAAAACATGTAGTTATGTTGCCTGGCCACTAGATGGAAAGCTTAACCTTGAAGAGGTCATAGGCAAAAAGCTGCCGGAACAAGACCCCTGGGCATCAGGGTGCTCTGAGAAACATCATAAAGCCTTGATATTTTAAAACAATAATTAAAAACTTTATGCTTGTGGTTGTTGGATGCCATTGAGTTGGTTCTGGCTCATGGCAGCCCTGTATGGGCTTTTTGAGGCTATAAATCTTTTCTAGAGCAGAAAGCCTCATCTTTTTCCCATGGAGTCATTGGTGGGCTTGGACCACCAACCTTGTGATTTGCAGCCCAGGGCTTATCTTATGGAGCCAATATGCTAACATTATGCTAAGTAAAATATATTTAAAAGTAAAAAAAAAAAAAACATAATAAAAATAAATTGCCAAGCTAAAAACAGTAGCAAAACAAAACAGTCCACACTGGTGAACACACTACCTAGCTTAAAAGACATGGACAAATAGTCCATCAACAAACGAGAGGATAAGCAGTAGACTGTTAGGCAGTATGTTATTGTTGTTATTAGGTGCATCAAGTAGATTCCAACTCCTCGTGACCTTATGTACAACAGAATGAAACACTGCCCTGTCCTGTGCCAACCTCATTGCACACTATAAAGACTGGATGAGCCTGAAAATCATTACTTTGAAGAAAATTAGTCAATCACAAAAGGATAAATATTGTGTATGAAGTATCTGTAATAGACAAATGTATAAAAGACCCAAGTGTATTGGTGATTACCAGGGGTGGGAAGAAGGGAAAGAGAGGGAAGCATTGCTTAAACTGGATTATAGTGATGTTTGCAAGGAGCTCTGGTAGTGTAATGGTTACGAATCGGGCTGTGAACCACAAGGTCAGCTGTTAAAAACTACCAGCTGTTCCGGAGGCTTTCTGCTCCTGTAAAGATGTACAGCCTCGGAAACCCTGTACAGGGTCGCTATGAGTCGGAACTGACTCCACGACATATAACAACAACAAGTGATGGTTGCACACAGGACAAACATAATGTCACTGAATTGAACATGTAAAAATGTTGAAATGACAAATGTTTTCTTATATATGTACTTACCACAACAACAACAAACGCTGCCTGCACAACCATTTTCTTTTCTCTCATTCACAGACGTACTCAAATAAGAGATTCTGCAGGGTTTGAAGGTTTTATTTAAATCAGTAAGTGTCTCTGTAGCACAAGAATTGGCTAGTGGATGACAGACATCCTTAGATTCTCATCTAACTTACATCCAGTTTATTCTGTCACAGGAGACTTTAAGAGCTTACTGACTTTAATAGTTTGCTGACAGACCTGTGCCCATGGCAGGCATTGCTAATAGTGACCCCAGAGCCTCTGAAGGCAGAATTAACCTCATATTTTCCAAAGTTTCCAACAACTGTAGAAAGAGATTTCTGATAAAAACATTCAGATGATAAACAGAAGTGAAATCAGAAGCTCAAATACTGCTCAGAGAGTCACAACACAATTACATAGGGCACTATACAAAAACTGATTACCTCTGAGGAGGTCCTGAGAATTGGGGAAAAATGAAAAAATGTAATGGCATCATTGCTGGCACTGGGCTTGAGCCTCAATTCTTCAGGGTCTGCAGCAGGAAAATGCCTTCAGATTCTGTGAGGTATTTCCAAACATCACAGAAAAAATCTACACTTTGATCAAGTAAAATTTAGAGGCTTTATTAAAGCATTTAAAAGAAAAAAAATCAAACAGGAAAAGAACAGTCCACTAAGTGAAGTCATTAAGTCCTAGGATGGAGCCCAGAAAACAGAGTTATAAGACAAAATCAGGGAGTTATGTCACAATTTTTAAATTATGTTTTGTGAAGTAAGGGATGAGCTGTGGGACATTACAAAGCATCATTGACTACACTACAGAGGTGGGTTAATCAGAATGATTAAAAATTTAATTGTAGACATATGTGCAGGCTCAGTAAATTACCTACAATAGTCATGTTGTTGTTGTTGTTGTGTGTCGTGCAGTCGGTTCTGACTCATAGCGACCCTACACAGGGTTTCCAAGGCTGTAAACCTTTGTGGGAGCAGACCGTCTCATCTTCCTCTCGCGGAGTGGCTGGTAGTTTCAAACTGCTGACCTTGCAGCTTGCAGCCCAATTCGTAACCACTACGCTACCAGATACTTCAAAAACCTATTTCCAGAACTTACTGTAAAATGAACTTGCTAAAGTTTACTCATTTCTTACTGATGATCTCAGATAAAAGGTGTTGGTATCCACTTAGAAGCCTCCCTTTCAGGGATGCATTCTTTCCAGATAATGACTTAACCACAAAGGAAACAACTAAAAATATGTCTGTGGTCATTTATATTTTGTTGTTGTTATGTGCCTTGAAGTAGGTTCCGACTCATAGCGACCCTGTGCAGGGTTTCCAAGGCTGTAAATCTTTACGGGAGCAGAAACCCTCATCTTTCTTCAGCGGATCAGCTGGTAGTTTCAAACTGATGATCGTGAGATTACAAGCCTGATTCGTAACCAGTATGGCACCAGAGCTCCTTCATTTATACTTATGGACCTGATAATACTCGAAGGTCATGCATGTGTGCTAGTTCTGTTTTAACTTTGATGAATAAAGAAGAAATATGATTTAGTTCTCATATGAAAGTTGGACAATGAATAAGGAAGATCATAGAAGAATTTCTGCATTTGAGTTTCAGTGTTAATATGGATTGCCAGAACAACAAACAGATCTGTGTTTAATGAATTAAGGCCAGAATTCTTAGAGGAAAGGATGGCAAGACATAACCTATCATACTTTGACATGTTATCAGGGTCCAGTACCTGGAGAAAGACATAATGCTTGGCAACATAGAGGGTGAGTTAAAAAGAGAAAAAAAAAAAAAAACTCCAAGGAGATTGGTACAGTGGGACTGGCAATGGGCTGTCATATAAACATAACAGTGAGAACGAAACGGTACTGCTAGTGTTTTGATCTGTTTAGCATATGTGCACTGTGAGTCAGAAAATACTCCATGGCACCTAACAACAACCACAACAGCAATATGGTTTATTTCAGCCATTTTACTATACTCAAAAGCGGCTCTCTTGGCATTCCTCTTTTAAACTACTGTTCTGAAAATGATAAATGAAAGAGAATCAGCACTATGATCATGGTTAAAAAGAATAAGATTTCTCCTAAAGTATAGCTATCAGCAATAAGATACCATCCATATGCTCTAAGGAATACTAATATGCTGGACTGCAAAGTTGGTTTGAACCAAAGGTTAGCATTTCAAACTTACCAGATACTATTCAAAAAGCCTATACAGGGTCACAATGGGTTGGAACCCACTCAAGACTTAACAACAATCACAATTTATAACATTGTTGCTGTTGTTGTTAGGTTCCATCTAGTCGATACAGACTCATAGTGACCCTATGTACAACAGAACGAAACACTGCCTGGTCTTGGGCCAACCTCACAATTGTTTCTACACTTGAGCCCATTGATATTGCCATGTTGACAATCCATCTTGCTGAAGGTCGTCTTCTTTCTCTCTGGCCCTGCACTTTACCAAACATGATATCCTTCTTCAGTGACTGGTCACTCCTAACACTATGTCTGAAGTATGAGAGATGAAGTCTGTCCATCCTGGCCTCCAAGGAGCACTCTGGCTGCACTTCTTCCAATATAGATCTGTTGGTTCTTTTGGCAGCCCATGCACTTTCATTATTCTCTTCCAACAGCATGACTCAAAAGCATCAATTCTTCTACAGTCTTCCTTATTCAGTGTCCTTATTCAGCTTTTGCAGGCATATGTTGTTGTTAGGTGCCATCAAGTCGGTATTGACCCATAGCAACCTTATACACAACAGAATGAAACACTGCCTGATCCTGGGCCAACCTCACCACTTTTGCCACAATGCTGCCACTTGGCTAATCCATCTCGTTGGGGGTGTTCCGTTTTTTTCTCTGACCCTCCAACAAACATGACATCCTTCTCCAACCACTGGTCCCTCCTGTTAATATGTCCAAAGTATGAGAGACAAAGTTTGGCC
>NW_006408996.1:162700-168236 GCF_000296735.1 Chrysochloris asiatica | reverse complement strand
GGCCTCTTCAAAATCCAGCTTGAACCTCTGGAAGTTCTCTGTCAATGTATGCTTGCAGTCATTTCTGTATTACCTTTAGTAAAACTTTACTCGCATGGGATATCAAAGAGATTGTCTGATCATTTCTGCATTCTGTTGGGTCATCTCTCTTTCGAATGGGCACAAATATTGATCTCTTCCAATCACTTGGCCAGATACTTGTCTTCCAAATTTCTTAGCAGAGATGAGTGACTGCCTCCTGTGCTGCCTCACTTTCTTGAAAGATTTCAATTTTTATTCCATCAATTCCTGGTGACTTTTTCTTTGCAAATTCCTTCAGTGCACCTTAGATCTCCTCCTTCAGGATCCCTGGCTTTTGTTATGAGGTTACTGAAAATATCATGGCTTGGGTAGCAGTACCTTAGTCCTCAAACTGAGATCTTTGCTCTTCAACACTTTAAAAAGGTATTGTGCAACAGATTTGCCTAATGCAATATGTTGTTTGATTTCTTGACTACTGCTTCCATGAGTGTTGAAGATAGATCCAAGAAGAATGAATTCCTTGAAAACTTCAATCTTTACTCCATTGATAAGAATGTTGTTTCTTGGTCCGGTGGTGAGGACTTTTGTTTTCTTTACATTGAGATGCAATCTATACTGAAGGTTGTGGTCTTTGATCTTCATCAGTAAATAATATAAGTCCTTTACACTTTCAGCAAGCAAGGTTGTATCATCTGTAAATTGCAGGTTGTTAATGAGTCTTCCTGCAATTCTCATGCCACATTTTCCTTCATATAACCCAGTTTCATGGTTTATCTGCTGAACATACAGGTTAATAACTATGGTAAAAGAATACAACCCTGTCACACACCTTTCTTAATTTTAAACCATTCAGTGTTTCCATGTTCTGTTCGAACAACTGCCTCTTGGTCCATTTGCAGATCCCTCATGAGCAAAATAAGTGTTCTGGAGTCCTCATATTTCTCAATGTTGTCTATAGCCTGTCATGATCCACACATTCAAAATTCTTTGCATAGTCAATAAAGCTCAGGTAAACATCTTTCTGTTATTCTCTGCTTTCAGCCAAGATCCATCGGACATTATCAATGATATACTGTGTTCCTTTCCTTTTCTGATTCCAGCTTGAACATCTGGACATTCTCTGTCAATGTATACTTGAAGCTGTTTCTGTATTACCTTTATTAGAACTTTACTTTCATGGGATATCGAAGATATTAACTGATGATTTCCACATTCTGTTGGGTCACCTCTCTTTGGAATGGGTACAAATATGGATCTCTTCCAATCAGTTGGTCACATAGTTGTCTTCCAAATTTCTTGGCATAGATGAGTGAGTGCCTCTTGTGCTGCCTCACTTTCCTGAAAGATTTCAATTTTTAATTCTTCAGTTCCTGGAGCCTTGTTCTTTGCCAATTCCTTCAATGCAAATTGGATTTCTTCCTTTAGTATCATTGGCTATTGATCATATGCTACCTTTTGAAATGATTGAACATCAACCATTTCTTTATCATTCAATAATTTGCCCAGAGAAAACATCAATGATGAAAGTCGAGGCTAGAATTTTTTCTTCAGTTCCCCCAGCTTGAGAAATGCTGAGCATGTTCTTCCTTTTTGGTTCTCTATCTCCAGATCTTTGTACATTTTGTTGTAATATTTGACTTTATCTTCTCAGGCTGATGTTTGAAAATTTCTATTCAGATCTTGTACCTCCTCATTTCTTCCATTTACTTTAGCATCTCTATGATGGAGAGCAAATTCCAGTGTCTCTTCTGACATCCATTTTGATATTTTCGTTCTTTCTAGTTTTCTTAATGACTTTTTCCTTTCTTCCTGTATGATGTTCTTGATGTCATCCCACAACTCTTCTGGTCTTTGGTTATTAGTATTTAATATATCAAATCTGTTCTTCAGATGGTCTCTAAATTCAGGTGGGATATGTTCAAGGTTATATTTTGGTCCTCGTAGACTTGATTTTCTTTTCTTCAGCTTCAGTTTACATTTGCATATGAGCCATTGATAGTCTGTTCCACAATATGCCTCTGGCCTTGTTTTTACTGATGATATTGAGCTTTTCCATTATCTGTTTCTGTAGATGTAGTCAATTTTATTTCTGTGTATTCCATCTAGTGCAGTCCATGTGTATAACCGGCTCTTATGCTCTCTAAAGAAGTATTTGAAATGTACAAATTGATTTTGCAGAATTCTATCATGCAATCTCCAACATCATTTCTATCACCAAGGCCATATTTTCCAACTACTGATCCTTCCTCTTTGTTCCCAACCTTTGGCATTCAATCACCAGTAATGATCAATACATCTTGATTGTATGTTTGATAAATTTCAGACTGAATAAGTTGGTATAATTCTTCTATTTTATCCTCACTGACTTTAGTGGTTGGTGTGTAAATTTGATTAATAGTGATATTAACTGGTCTTCACTGTAGACACATGTATATTATCCTATCACAGACAGCGTTGGACCTCATGACTGATCCTTCTCCACAATGAATGCAACACCATTCTTCTTCAGTTTGTCATTCCTGGTATAGTAAACCATGTAGGTTGTTTGATTCAAAATAGCCAATACCAGTCCATTTCAGCTCACTAATGCTTAAGATATCCATATGTATATGTTCCATTTCATTTTTGACAATTTCCAATTTTCCTAGATTCATACTTTGTACATTCCATGCTCTGAAATTTAATTGATGTTTCCAGCTGTTTAGTTTATCATACTGTGGTGGCATGTGAGTTACTGTAATTCTGGAAGTTATGCCACTGGTATTTTAAATACCAGCAGGGTTACCCATGGTGAACAGGTGTCAGATGAGCTTCCAGATGAAGACAGACTAGGAAGAAAGAGTGATGAACTACTTCCTAATACTTAGTCAATGAAAACCTTATGAATAGCAGTTAAACACTGTCATATATAGTGCCAGAAAATGAGTCTCTCAGGTTGGAAAGCACTCTAAATGCAACTGGGGAAGAGCTGCCTCCTCAAAATAGATTTTATCGTGGTGACATGATTCTAGTAAAGCATGTGGGAATAAAGTCAATGGGACCTTTATTTACTGATAGGGTACAACTCAATTAATAACATTATTATATATATTTATGCATAAAAACGAACCCCAGAGATTGAAGATATTGGAAATTTTTACTTAATTTAGCTTTCTAAATTTGGTTTCATTTGCATTAATGATGCATTGTTACTCACTAGTGAAACAAAGAAACAAAAAAGGATCGGTAGTTGTAAAATAGAACTTGCAGATAAAAATGATTGCAGAGATGACAGGGTAGAATTTTTCAAGAGCACCAACTTATTCATTGGAAAAATCTTTTTTATCCTTTCCTTTTTTTAACAATGCAAATGGAGAGTATACACAGTGACCTCATCAGGTGAAATATAAAGGAATCAAATAGGCTATATCCGTGAAAGTGACAATGGAGAAGCTCTTTTTTGTCATATAGAATTAGATCTGTTAATGGTAGATTTATTTGCTGTTCTTCTGGCAGTCCATAGTGCTTTCAATATTCTTCTCCAAGACCGCAATTGAAATACTTTTGCCACTATGTCAATCTTTCTGCTTGAGGGCCTTCCTGTTTTCCTTTCATCTTCCATTTTACCAAGCATGGTGTCATTCTCCAGTGACTGGTCCTTCTTAATAACATATGATTGACATTGTGACAACAACAGACTCAAAAAACAACAATTGTGAGGATGGTGCAAGACTAGGTAGTGTTTACTTCTCTGATGCATAGCATCATTATGAGTTCAGAACTGACTTGATGGCACCTAACAACAAGGTTTGTATTTTCCAATTGTCTGAGTTATTGTGGCATTTCTTCTTCTTTTTTTCTTTCCTTAATAATATTTAGGAAATTTTTTTTGGTGAAAGTTTGCACAATAAATTTGGCTCCCATTAAAAATTTTTATTGAAATTGTTACATGACATTGGTTACAATTTTTACAGCATTCAAATTATTTCCATGATGTTTGCATTGACCTAAGTTCCCTTCTCCTTGGGTTTTCAATTTGCTTTTGAGCAACTGGTGACTGTTTGGACTTAACGCAGTTAATGGTTTAAGGAAGCACAGTACTCAAGAATGGTATTTTCTATTTTATAAGCTATTATTAAGGAGATCTGGTAGCATAGTGGCTGCAAACCGCAAGGTCAGCAGTTCGAAACTACCAGCTGCTCTGCGGGAGAAAGATGAGGCTTTCTGCTCCCGTAAAGATTTACAGCCTCGGAAACCCTGTACAGGGTGGCTATGGGTCGGAACCGACTTGACGGCACTTAACAACTACAACAAGCTATTATTGCCTGAAAAATGACCTGCAGAAATAGCTTCAAATCAAAGTTCAAAGGGTATCTCAGAGCAACAGTCTTGGCGGTTTTTTTAGGCTTTCTTGAATATGAGTTTCGGCCTTTTTTGGGAATCTGAGTTTTGCTCTATCTTTTTCTCGCACTTTCTATTGTGTTCCTGGTCAGAATGATCAATTCTGGTCGTCAAGCATGCTCTAGTTCTTCTGGTCTCAAGTTTTAAGATACTGTGGTTCATGTAGGTTATTAGTCACAGGGTTTAGTTTCTTTTTTGTTCCTAGTATTTTCCTCAATTTCTTTTGTTTCATGAGTAGAAATCATAATTTGTATCTTAGATGATCTGTTGGAAGTTTTTAAAACTCCAGATGCTACTCACCAAACTTGAAATAGAACACTATCTTTGAGAACTATGCTATACCAATTAACTAAGTTGTTCCTCAAGACCTACTGTGACCTTTCTTATTGCATTTAAAGCCCTTCAACTTGCTGAAAACTCTTTTATAGCATAATCATACTGTTTAAATAAGTTAAATGAAGACAAGGCTGCTCATTGATAATTTTCAAATTAATTTTTGTTTCCCAGAAATTTGCCCTAAATTCATTCTTTCATATGTAATACACATGCATATCTAGAATCAAATTTTGAGCATTCAGCTTATTTTTAGCAAGTGCTAACAGTGAAGTTATATTGTTAATAATATATATACTTCTTCCTTGGGACTTGACATGATGCCTTATTATAGACAACTGAAACTTGCTGTTAAAATAATGACGTTTTCAAAAGTTATTGTTAGCTGCTAACATCTCAGCTTGAATTCATTTCTGAGTTTTAAGAGTACTGTATCTGAGCAGAGCACTAGAGAGATGAGAGATGAGGGAGATGAAATCAGTATTGTGATCACTGTGGAATGACACTGAGCTGTAATTCAGTTGTAACTTACCAATGTGACATTAAATAAGCTATATCATCAGTCTTCATAATTTTAAAGAAGCATTAATACCTGCATTCATATACCATTTGTTAGATAGAGATCATTTATTTTCAAAATGGGCATTATTAACCTCCCCGTCACCCTGACCACTAGATACATGAAACTTCGAGGAGAAAATCAAAAGCCATAATTATGCTTGCAAATAAAGGATAAGGAATATAATGCAATTCAATTGGTTCTGGTGCATAGTTCATTGTAAGAAACACTTAGGACCAAATA
>NW_006408996.1:159790-162600 GCF_000296735.1 Chrysochloris asiatica | reverse complement strand
ATCTTATTAGATACTTATACTATATATCAATTATTGTACCCACTAATACCTTTAATGAATTCAGAGCTATGTCTTTCTTGCATTAGGAAAAAGAAATAGGTTTTAGAAATCATTATATTTCACAATTATGGTTAACAAAGAATTCTGTTCAATGTACTTACCATGAATTTACAACACAGTATCAAGTAACCTTCACCTTAAATTTGAATAGGAAAACTGAGGTAAAATTGCAGTAAGGTAATTTAGGGACAAGTTTTGAGATTTCAGTGGTTTGTGCTTTTTCTTGGCCATTCACTTATTGCTGTCCTTGTGTGGCACTGTAACTAAGCACTAAAACATAAGACCAGTTTTAAATGAAAGCACAGCTGTTCAAATTCAACAGCCCCTCTTTGGAAACCCTTTACAGTGTGTTATAAGTCAAAACTGAAACTACAACACCTAAGAAAGAAAACAACTTAATACTGGTTTGGCACTGCAGGATAAACACGGAACTGCTAACTGCAAGTTTTGTAGTTTAAACCCACCAGTTACTCCATGGAAATCCATATACAGTGTCACTAAGAATCAGAACCTACTCAATAGCACTTAACAACATACAACAAAAACAATATAGCAGTTAGAAAATCAATGCCTAAGTGGTTGGTTGTTAGGTGCCATCTAGTCAGCAAAGTGAACATATATACAACAGAGCAATACACTTCTTGGTCCCGTGCCAATCTCACAATTATTGCTATACTTGAGCCTACTGCTGCTGCTGCTGTACCAACCCATCATGGTGATGTCTCCCTTTTTTTCATTGACACTACACTTTATCAAGCATAATGTCCATCTCCAAGGACTGGCCCCATTTGATAATAAGTCAGAAGTATGAGAGATAAATTCTGGGCATCCTGGCTACTGAGGAACATTCTAGTTATACATCTTTCAGCATAGGTTTGTTTGCTCATATGACAGTCCATAGTGCTTTTAATATTCGCCTCCAACAATGTAACTAAAATGTTTTAATTCTTCAATGCTCTTCCTTAGTCATTGTCTAACTTTCATATGCATACAAGGCTAAAGAAAATACCATGGCTTGAGTCAGGCATGCCTTAGTCCTCAAACTAATATCTTTGCTCTTGAGCACTTTAAAATGTTTGTGTGCAGCCAATTTTCCTAATCCAATACATCATTTGAATTCTTTACGATTGCTTCCATAATGATGAAAGTTAACTGAGCAAAAGGAAATCTTTGACATCTTCAATTTTTTTTCTTCATTTCTATGGATGTTATTTTTTGGTCCATTGGTGAAGAATTTTGTTTTCTTTATTACTTAGATGCAACTGTACCAAAGCCTGTTTTCTTTTATCTTTATCAGTAAGTATTTGAAGTCTTCTTAGTTCTCAGGAAGCAAGGTTGTATCATCTGCATATCTCAGGTGGTTAGTGAGAATTCATCCAATCCTGATGCCATGTTCTTCATCATATAATCCAATTTCTCATATTATTTGCTCAGCATACTCAGCATGAGTAAGTATGGTGAAAGAATAAAACTCTCATATACACCTTCCATAATTTTAAATCATTCTGTGTTCCCTTAATTTGTTTGAATAACTTTTTCTTGATCAATGTACAGGTTCCTCACGAGCACAATTAAATGTTCAGAAAACACATTCTCCAAAATGTTGTCTATAGCTGGTGATGATACACACAATATAAAGCCTCTTGGTAGTCAATAAACAGAGGAAAACACTATTCTAATATTCTCTGCTGTAAGTCAAGATATATCTGACGTAAGCAATTATATTCATCATTCCATGACCTAGTCTGAATCCAGGTTGAACTTCTGGAAGTTCTCTGTCAATGTACTGTTGTAGCTGTTTTTAATTATCTTTAGCAAACTTTTACTTGTGGGAGAACAAACAGGATGGCGGATTGGGTGGATGTGTAATAAAGAGTTCCACCAACAACAACACAGAATACCCAACCAAGCAGGCTCAGGGGATGGTCGCAGAACTCTGAACCACATATAAAGGAATATTTAGAAGGTTGGAAGCCTTACAGCTGGGGGAATTTGTGGCAGAAGCAAGAAATCTATTGCTTTCTAGTCTGGGATGCTCAGCTGCTCCAGGAGCCACTATCTTGGGTGAGACCAAGCGGGGAAAATATTGGAGTGGCCAGAGACGCCTGTTAGAAATGCTGAGATAAATGTGTGGACATTATTTTCTTCTGATAGATGTTCATTGGTCCCTTGCTGTCAGTGCACCTCCATTCTGGTGACTATAGGGGTGCCTGGGCTAGTGGGCACCCCAGCCCCATCCTTGGAGGGTTCTACTATGCATGTACACAGATCTACTCCTAATTTAAAGAGACAATTTCCAATTACAACGAAATGGCCACAGCTGGCCCTGAACAGTTTCCAACTAGAAAAAAGGCCTGAAAGGGGATTGTGGAGTGGGACATGCAGACAAAAGAGGAAATAGGCTGAAAAGTAAATCCTAAGCTATGTCAAAATGACCAACAGTGGCATCTTGAAATTTCTCAGGAGGAAGAGTGAAAAGGGAAGCCCATTTCCTGATCACATCTGCTTGGAGGCATTCAGAAAGTATAAAAAAATACCAAAATACATACTCATCTAAGTATTAAGTCCACAGATAACCCCTGAAGATGCCCTCAAAACAGAAGCAGATGACCATATCTGCACATGTCCAGAAACAAGATAAAGTGACTGAGGCAAATGAGCTGGAAGTAGACCTACAATCCATACTGGAAGATGGGCAGGCTTTGGAAATGCCTGAGAAAGAATTCCTAAAAATGATTATAAAATGTATC
>NW_006408996.1:154126-157493 GCF_000296735.1 Chrysochloris asiatica | reverse complement strand
TTAACTGATGGTATATGGAGGGGATTACAATCAATGTAGTGAAACAAGTTATATGAATTGTTGAATGTGAAATTGATGATGTGTCCTGTAAACTTTCACTCAATCCACAATAAAAACCTTAAATTAAAAAACAAAACAAAATTTTACTTGCATGTGATCTTAATGGTATTGTACAAAGATTTCCACATTCCGTTAGGTCAGCTGTCTTTGGAATGGGTACAAATAAAGATATCTTCCAATTAGTTGTCCCAGGTAGCTGTATTTGAAATTTCTGGGCATATATGAATGAGTGCTTCCAGTGCAGTATTAGTTTGTTGAAATAATTTATTCCATTAATTCCTATAACCTTGTTCTTTGTCAATGACTTCAGTGCACCTTAGACTTGTTCTTTCAGTAACATTTGCTATTGATCATATGCTACCTCTTGAAATGTTAGAACATTGACTATTTCTTTTTGGTAGAATGATTCTGTGTAATCCTTCAATCTTCTTTTGATGTTTTCTGCATCACTTAATATTTTTCCAGCAGAATGTTTCAATATTATAAATTGAGGCTAGAAATTTTTCTTCAATTTTTTTAAGCTTGAGAAATGCTGAGCTTGTTCTTCCCTTTTGATTTTTAATACCAGTCTTTGTACATTTCATTATAATATTTGATGTTGTCTTCTCTAGCTGCCCATTGAAATTTCCTAATCAGCTCTTTTATCTCCTCGTTTATTCCAATGTTTAAAGCATTTATATGCTGGAGAACAAATTTAAGAATCTCTTCTGACATCCATGTTGGTCTCTTCATTCTTTTTTGTCTTCCTAATGACTTTTTCTTTCTTTATGCGTGATGTTCTTGTCATATCACAACTAATCTGGTCTTCAGTCATTAGTGTTTGACTCATCAAATCTGTTCTTGAGATGATATCTAATTTCTGGTGGGATATGTTCAAGGTAATATTTTGGGTATCATGGACTTGTTTTAATTTTCTTCAACTTCGTCCTGAACTTGCATGCGAGCAGCAGTCTGTTCCACATTGTGCCACTGGGCTTGTTTTGTCTGTTGACATGGAGCTTTTCCACAATCTTTCCAAAGATATAATCAATTTGATTTATGTGTATTCCATCTGGTAAAGTCCATGTGTATAATCATATTTTGTGTGACTTAAAAAAGGTATTTGCAATGAAGAATTCATGGTCTTGCAAAATTCCATCATGCAATCTCTAGCATCATTCTAAAACCAAGTCCTTTTTTCTAATATCTGATCCTTCCACTTTGTTTCCAACCTTTGCATTCTAATCTACAGAAATTATCAGTGCATCTTAATTGCATTGTTGATCAATTTCAGACTGAAGAAATTAGTGGTATTCTTCAGTTTCATTATCACTTCTTTTAGTGTTTTGTGCATAACTGAATAATAGTTTTATTAACTGGTCTTCCTTGTAGGTATATGAACATTATTCTATCACAGACAGCATTGGTACTTCAAGATGGATCTTACAATGTTCACTTTGATGATGAATATGACACCATTTCTCTTCAATGTGTTATTCTTGCACAGTAAATCATGTGATTATGAGATTCAAAATGGCCCATGCCTGTCTGTTTCTGCTCACTATTGCCTAGGATATCAATATTCATGCTCTTCATTTCGTTTTTGGCAACTTCCAATTTTACTAGATTGGTACTTTTTACAATCCATGTTCTGATTATTAATAGATGTTTATAGCACTTTCTACTCATTTTGAGTTGTGCCTCTTCAACAAAGGAAGGTCCCAAAGCTTTACTTCATTCATGTCATCACAGTCAACTCTACTTTCAGAAGGCAGCTCTTCCCTAGTCTTATTTCAAGAGTCTTCCAAACTAATGGGCTCATCTTCTGACACTATATCTGGCAAAATTTTGGTGATCTTCATTGTGTTTTAATAGTCAATATTCTGGTGCTATCTAATAGACTTCTAGGCTGGTGTGTAGGGTCAGCACTGAACTGTGAACCACAAGGTTGGCAGTTCAAACCCTCCAGCATCTCATCAGAAACACTGCACAGCGTTCCTATTGTCGGAACTTAACAATAGCAATCTGACAGTGTTCCACTGTTTCTCACAAGGTTTTTTGTGGCTCAACATTATGAAGTAGTCAACCTCTCCTTCTTACTCATCTCTCTTAGTCTAGAAACTCTGATGTGTATCGACCATGGTTAACCCTGAAGAATTTAAAATAACAGTGCCATATCTTCCAGAATTTAAGCAATATGCAGGCCACCATAGTGCAGCAAACTTATAGATGAGTGATGGAGGTTGTTGGTATATGTTGTTGTTGTTGTTAAATGCTGTTGAGTCGGTTCTGACTCATAGTGACCCTGAAAGGATTTCCAAGGCTGTAAATCTTTAAAGGATCAGAAAGCCTCATCTTTCTTCTGTGGAGCAGCTAGTAGTTTCAAACTGTTGAACTTGTGGTTTGCTGCCCAATTCGTAATCGTTATATATATATATATATATATACCAAATTAAACAGTGAATTCAAGGAGTACTAAGAACATTCACAGTGTAAATAGACAAATAAATGTGAAATAGTAAACTATGCTTTGTTGCAATAAGGAACAGCAGAAATATTCCAGGAAGAAATAAGTTAATGATGATCTATGGGAGAGGGATTGAAGAGATAGAGCATCTGAAGCCATTAAGAGAAAAATGAAGTTGTTATAAGATTGGAGAGAAATGAATATGCAATAAAAACACCTCTAAGGTACTTTCTCCCACACTCCTAATTTCAGTTTTATTAAGTAATGGCCTATATTTTGGAGACTCTAGGAAGCAATCAAGATGGTGGATTGGGTAGACGTTCATTGAGGAGATCCATCAATAACCACACGGAATACTGGGCCAAGCAGGCTCAGGGGATGGTGCTGGAACTCTGAAACACATATAAAAGAATATATGGAGGATTGGAGGGCTTACAGCTAGGGGAATATGTAGGAGAATAAAGAAATTCATTGTTCTCTAATTCAAGATGCTCAGCTATTCCTGGAGCCACCATCTTAGGAAAGAACATCTTGATTGTATCAGGATTGATAGAGAAATTTAAAGTGACATTTTCGACATGAAACCAAACAGCCACCACTTGTCTGTCTGTGGTACTGTGATGGCTTGAGTTGCTGTGATTCTGAGGGCTATGGCACCGGTATTTTAAATAACCAGCAGGGTCACCCATGGTGAACAGGTTTCAGATGAGCTACCAGACAAAGACAGATTAGGAAGAAAGAGTGACGAACTACTTCTGAATCATTAGTCACTGAAAACCTTATGAATAGCAGAGAAACACTGTCAGATACAGGGCTGGAAAATGAACCCCTAAGGTTGGAAGACACTCAAAATGCAACTGG
>NW_006408996.1:140980-153146 GCF_000296735.1 Chrysochloris asiatica | reverse complement strand
TCAAAATTAATGTCAGAAGAGACTCTGAAACTTGTTCTCCAGCATAGAGATTCTAAAGCAAATGGAAGAAATGAAGAGGTCCAAGAGTTGAACAGAACATTTCAAAGATCAGCTTGAGAAGACAAAGTCAAATATTACAACAAAATGTGCAAAGATCTGGAATCAGAAAACAAAAAGTGCAGAACACACTCAGCATTACTCAAGCTGGAGTAACTGAAGAAAAAAACTTCAAGCCTCGATTTTCATTGTTGAAGGGTTCTCTGGGCAAATTATTGAATGATGCACAAAATATCAAATGAACATGGAAGGAATACACAGAGGCACTGTACCAAAAGAAAACGGTTGATGTTTAACCATTTCAAGTGCTAGAGTATGATCTAGAACTAATAATACTGAAGGAAGAAGTCTAAGGTGCATTGAAGGAATTGGCAAAGAACAAGGCATCAAGAACTGATTGAATGAAAATTGAAATCATTCAAGAAAGTGAGGCGGCACAGGAGGCACTCACTTATCTCTGCCAAGAAATTTGGAAGACAACTACCTGGCCGACTGATTGGAAGAGGTCCATATTTGTGCCCATTCCAAATAGAGGTGACCCAATGGAATGCGGAAATCATTGGATAATCTCTTTGATATCTCAAGCAAGTGAAGTGTTGTTAAAGGTAATACAAATTGGCTACAATCATATGTTGACAGAGAACTTCCAGAGTTTCAAGCTGGATTCAGAAGAGGCCGTGGAATGAGAGATACGTTTGCTGATGTCTGATGGATCTTGTCTGAAAGAGAATATCAGAAAGATGTTTACCTATGCTTTATTGAATACGCAAAGGCTTTCGATTGTGTGGAACATGACAAGCTATGAACAACATTGCAAAGTATGAGTTTTCCTGAATACTAAATTTTTCTCATGAGGAATCTGTACCTGGACCAAGAAGCAGTTGTTTGTACAGAGCCGAGAACCCTGAATGTTTTAAAATTAAGAAAGGTGTGCGGCAAGGTTGTATTCTTTCACCATACTTATTCGACCTGTATGCTGAGCAAATAATATGAGAAGCTGGGTTCTATGAAGAAAAACGTGGCATCAGGATTGGAGGAAGACTCATTAACAACCTGTGATATGCAGATGATACAACCTTGCTTGCTGAAAGTGAAGAGGACTTAAAACATCTACTGATGAAAATCAAAGAGCACAGCCTTAAGTATGGATTACATGTCAATGTCAAGAAAACAAAAATCCTCACCACTGGACCAATAAACAACATACTTATCAATGGAGAAAAGACTGAAGTTGTCAAGGACTTCATTTTTCTTGGATCCACTATTACCAATCATGTAAGCAGAAGTCAAGAGATTAGATGACATATTGCATTAGGCAAATCTGCTGCACAGGAACTTTTTAAAGTGTTGAAGAGCAAAGATGTCAGCTTGAAGACTCAGGTGCGCCTGACCAAAGCCATCGTATTTTCAATAACCTCATGGATGTGAAAGCCGGATGGTGAATAAGGAAGACCTTAGAATAATTGATGCTTTTGAATTATGGTGTTGGAGGAGAATACTAAAAGTGCCATGGGCTGCCAAAAGAACCAGTAGATCTGTTTTGGAAGAAGTGCAGCCAGCGCACTCCTTAGAGGCCAAGATAGCCAAACTATGTCTCTCATGCTTTGGACATATTGTAAGGAGTGAACAGTCGCTGAAGAAGGATATCATGCTTGGTAAGATGGAGGGTCAGAGAAAAAGATGAAGATCCCCAACGAGATGGAGTGGCCAGGTTGCAGCATTGATGGACTCAATTGTGGCAACAATAGTCAGGTTGGCCCAGGATTGGACATTGTTTCGTTCTGCTGTGCATGGGGTCATTATGAGTCGATTTTGACTTGATGGCACCTAATAAGAACAATAATGATGTGAATTCTTAAATTTGATTTTAGAAGTATGTTTTTGTTAAGTGCCATCAAGTCAGTTCTGACCCATAGTGATCCCGTGTAAAGCTTCTGAGGAGTGACTCGTGAACTTGAACTGCCAACCTTGCAATTCAAACCAACCTTGCAATCCAGCGCATTAACCCACAGTACCACACCAGGATCCATGGTCATTATTAAATATCATAGCACAAAATATGACAATTTGTGAAATACTTATTTGAAATAAATTCTATTTTTGAACTTTGTTTTTGTTGTTAAGTGTCTTCAAATTGGTTCTGACCCACAAAGACCCTGAATAGGGTTTCTGAAGAATAACTGGTGAGCTTGAATTGCCTACCTAGTGGTCCAAACTAACTTTGTAGTCCAACTCATTAACCCACAGTTCCACACCAGACTCCAATGAACTTTAATGTCATTAAAAGGTATATTCTCTTGAGTTATGAAATAAAAATTTCTTTATCCATGAATCACATTTTTTACATTGTTCCCTTACTATTATAGAAAAATCTAAGTAAATAGCTATCATAAAGGGAGATCTGGTGGTACAGTGGTTGAAGTGCTTGACTGCTAACCAATAGCTAGGTTGCTTGAGTGCACCTGTATCGCAAAGTCAAAGATATGATTTTGTTCAAATTAACTACCAACACTCATGGAGGCAGCAATCACAAAATCAAATGACATATTGCATTAGGTAATTCTGCTGCACAAGACCACTTCAAAGTGTTCAAGAGCCAAGATTTCAGTTTGAGGACTAAGGTACACTTAACCCAAAATTGTATTTTTGCTATATTTTTATGCATGAGAAAACCAGACAGTGAATAAGGAAGAGCATATAAGAATTGATGCTTTTGAGCTATGGTGTTGGAGGAGAATATTAAAAGTACCATGGAAACAAATCCTTGAAAGCCATGGTGGCCAAACTTTGTCTCTTATATTTCAGACATACTATCAGCATGGACTATTCCCTGGAGTAGTACATCATGCTTACTAAAGTGTTTGTTGGGAGAAAAAGAGTAAGACCCCCAACAAGTGGATTCACACAGTGAAAGCAATGGGCTAAAATTTACCAACAATTGTGAAGCTGGTGCAGGCTGAGACAGTTTTTCATTCTGTTGTGCATAGGTTTGCTATAAGTTAGTTATTACTAACCTGATGGCACCTAATAACAACAACAAATTCTTATTCTTGATGCCATGTATATGTAGATGGCCTTCCAAAGAACATACAATATAAGAATAATATCAGGCATGATTTTATCATTGAAATTATAATTCTTTATATTCCCACTGTAATATTTTGTTTTGTTTTTCCACTGTTTTACTTTTCTAACATGTCCATGAGGATAAACATCTACTAACCTCTTTCGTGTTGTGCTATGACATCCAAATCTTGATGAAATCTATTGACATATTTTCTAAAATACAAATTAAAATGTTTATTTCCAGGGTTCTGCTGTGTTAAAGACACAAAAAACATTTTCTGAAAACATGTCTTTCATATGCATAATTTTATTTCCTTGCCTTATTTTTTCTGATACTCCTAAAGGTGTGTTTTTGTTTTTTTTTATGTAAGAATATAATTTCATTAAGGAAAACTAGTTCTCACTCATGTGTCAACCTATTCTTGATACCGATCTGGCATTAAGAAGAAAATAATGATAGCTACAGGTACAGCTGCAACTTATGCAGGAACTGGGGCTTCCTAAAGATGTTGATATCAAGTCCTGATCAACATTTGGCATTTTCAAAGGTCAACCAGCTCCAGTATATTATACAATTACTGACAAATCTGTAGAACTGACACTTAGTCACTGCTGTAGAACTAGCTACACAGACAACAAGCACTTCAGACAGAAACATTTTATACATATTTCTGAAAATGTTTCTCGTACTTTAAGTCAGCTTATAGTCACCTATGCATACTTCCAGTTTTGTCTCCTAGCAATTTCAAATTACAAATTATTAATTTTAAAGTCAATTTCTATTTGTATTTCTATTATAAGATTATCACTTACAATTATTATATTAATGCTCTTATATTGGTAATTTAATGAACTCTGGTAGAGTAGTGGTTACCAGTTGGACTGCTAATCACACTGTCAGCAGTTTGAAACTACCAGTGGTTCTGCAGGAGAAAGATGAGACTTTCTGCTCCCTTAAAGATTTATAACTTTGGAACACCATATAGGGTCGTTAAGCACTCCACTACTATCACCACCACCACAATATTAGTATTTTAAGAAAAACTTGAAATTGAGAGGAATTCTATCCTGATAGTATTAGGAAGAAAAATGGAAAACATTCTTAAGTACATGTGTACAGATATTAATGCATAATTTTCCTAGCACAGTGTTAATGTCTACACAAGAACATGCACACATTAATGGAATGTAACTTCCCTGAAGGTAGACATGTTTGCCTAAAGGAACTCTGGTAGCATAGTGGTTACGAATCAGGCTGTGAACAGCAAGGTCAGCAGTTCGAAACTACCAGCTGTTTCATGGGAGAAAGATGAGGCATTCTGTTCACATAAAGATTTACAGGCTTGGGAACCCTGTACAGGGTCGCTATGAGTTGGAACCGATTCCACGGCACATAACAACAACAAGAATATATAACCAATATTTAAATTACTGAATGACTATGAGTTGACAGTTAAAAAGGATGATGTAAATCATAAAATGAAGAGAGAAAACAATGACATTGACTAAAATTTCAATGATCTAGTCAAAGAATAACCAAAATATACATAGAACCAATGTATACATAAATTGTTTTTATATGGCTTGATATCTGGAGTCCTGGTGTTTGTTATCAGTAGAGAATAAGAACTAGACTACTAACTGCAATGTCTATGTATAAAACCACAAGTTACTATATACAGAAGCACAATGATTCAGAACCCACTTGAAGGCACTTGACAGTAACCACAAAATTTATATAGGTTGGTGAAAGAAACTTAAGAATTGATCTGTTTATCTGATAGCTTTTAGAGTAATGATGAAAATAAGTTAAGTTGGTGATGCCTACTAAAATATCTCCACCATTTGTCAGTCAGTTTATCACACTATAGTGGTTTGACTGATTCTGTGTTGCTGAAAACTATACCACTGGTATTGTGAATGTCTACCCATGGTAGACAGGTTTCAGCTGAGGTTCTAGACTAAGACAGATGTAGAAAAAGGAGAAACAGACTACTCCTGAATGTTTAACAACTGCAAACGTTATGGATAATAGTGAAACAGTCAGGTAGCACCAGAATATTGAATATTGAAGCACGATGCATAACACTAGAATATTGTAAGATATAGTGTCCGAATATGAGCCCCTCAGGTTAGAAAGCACTCAAAATGCAAATGGAGAAGAGTTTTCTCCTCAAAGAAGAAGTTGACCATAGTGATGCAAATAGAGTAAGGCTTCATTTCCTGATAGAACTTAACATGAGAAAAAAGATCTTCAAATAGCCATTAATAATTGAAACACAGAAAGTCTGAATTCGGAATCTATGAAAATTGAAAGTTGTCAAAATGAAATGGAATGCATAAAGATTTATATCCTAGACATTAGAGAGCTGAAATGAACTAGTATTGGCCAATTTGAATCCGATAATCACTTGGTTTATTATAAAGTGAATTACTAAATGAAAAGGAATGTCATCACATTCATTATCAAAAAAGAAAATTTTAAGATCTACTTTTCTGTTCGAGCACTAGTCTGTCAGTTTGTCTTACTGTGGTGGCTTGTGAGTTGCTGTGATTCTGGAAGCTATGTCACCACTATTTTAAATACCAGCAGGTTCACCCATGCCACATGGACAGGTTTCAGATGAGCTTCCAGACAAAGACAGACTAGGAAGAAGGAGTGATGAATTACTTCTGAGCATTTAGTCACTGAAAACCTTATGAATAGCAGAGAAACACTGTTAGATATAGTGTCAGAAAATGAGCCCCTCAGGTTGGAAGGCACTCAAAATGCGACTGGGGAAGAGCTGACACCACAAAGTAGAGTTAACCATGATAACACGGATGGAGTAAAACCTGTGGGAGTAAAGACCACAGGGCATTCATTTGATGATGGGGCATAACTGAAATTGAAGAGAAATAGTTGTAAAAATCCATTGAATATTAGAACATGGAATGTACAAAGTATGAATCTGGAAAAGTTGGAAGTTGTCAAAATGAAATGGAACGCATAAACATCGATATCTTAGGCATTAGTGAGCTGAAATGGACTGGTATTGGCAATTTTGAATCTGACAACCACGTGGCTTACTATACAGGGAATGACAAATTGAAGAGGGATGGTGTTGCATTCATCGTCAAAAAGAACACACCCAGGATAATATCCATGAGCCTACAGGGAAGCCCAGTTAATACCACTATTATTCAAATTAATGCACCAACCACTAAAGTCAGTGAGGACGAAAAATAAAAATTCTACCAACTTCTTCAATCTGAAATTGATCCCACATGCAATCAAGATGTATTGATCATTATTGGTGACTGGAATGCAAAGGTTGGGAGCAAAGAGGAAGGATCAGTAGTTGGAAAATATGGCGTTGGTGAGAGAAATGATACTCTAGATCACAAGATAGAATTCTGCAAATTCAATGATTTGTTCATTTTAAATACTTTCTTTAGACAGCATAGGAGACAAGTATACACATGGACCTCACCAGATGGAATATATAGAAATGAAATTGACTAAATCTGTGGAAAGATAACATGGAAGAGCTCCATATCATCAGTGAAAACAAGGCCAGGGGGACTGTGGAACAGACCATCAATTACTCATATGCAAATTCAAACTGAAACTGAAGAAAATGAAAACAAGTCCACAAAAACCAAAATATAATTTTATATATATCCCACCTGAATTTAGAGATCATCTGAAGAACAAATTTGATATAGTAAACACTAAAACCGAAGACCAGAAGAGTTCTGGGATGACATCAAGAACATCATATATGAAGAAAGCAAAAAGTACTTAAGAAGACAAGAAAGAAGCAAAAGGTCAAAATGGAAGGCTGAAGAGACACTGACACATGCTCTACTGCATAGAGATGCTAAAGCAAATGGAAGAAATGAGGAGGCATAAGAGCCGAACAGAAAATTTCAAAGATTAGGTAGAGAAGATAAAATCAAATATTACAACAAAATGTGCAAAGATGTGCAATCAGAAAACTGAAAAAAGAAGAACACACTCAGCATTTCTCAAGCTGGGGGAACTGAAGAAAAAATTCAAGCCTCGACTTTAATTATTGAAGGTTTCTCTGGGCAAATTATTGAATAATGCAGAAAACATCAAAAGAAGATGGAAGGAATACACAGAATCACTGTACCAAAAGGAAATAGTTGATGTTCATCTATTTCAAGAGGTAGCATATGATGAAGAGCCAGTGATACTGAAGGAAGAAATCCAAGGTGCACTGAAGGAATTGGCAACAAACAAGGCTCCAGGAACTGATGGAATAAAAATTAAAATCTTTCAAGAAAGTGAGGTGGCACAGGAGGCACTCACTCATCTATGCCAAGAAATTTGGAAGACAACTATCTGGCAGAATGATTGGAAAAGATCCGTATTTATGCCCATTCCAAAGAGAGGTGATCCAAAAGAATGCAGAAATCATTGTAAAATCTCTTTGATTCCCCAAGTAAGTAAAAATTTTCTAAATGTCATACAGAAATGGCTGCAAGAATATATTGACAGAGAAGTTCTAGATGCTCAAGTCAGATTCAAAGTGGCCATGGAACAAGGGATATAATTGCTGATGTCCGATGGATCTTGGCTGACAGCAAAAAATATTAGAAAGATGTTTACCTGTGTTTTATTGACTACACAAAGGCTTTCAATAGTGTG
The DNA here is from genome assembly GCF_000296735.1 of Chrysochloris asiatica. Classification (NCBI taxonomy): domain Eukaryota; kingdom Metazoa; phylum Chordata; class Mammalia; order Afrosoricida; family Chrysochloridae; genus Chrysochloris; species Chrysochloris asiatica. The sequence goes on along the minus strand of NW_006408996.1, from coordinate 145,366 downwards.
GATCATGAGAAGCTATAGACAATAATGTGAAGTATGAGTATTCCGGTACACTTAATTGTTCTCATGAGGAATCTGTACATGGACCAAGAGGCAGTTATTCGAACAGATCATGGGAACACTTTATGTTTTAAAATTAAGAAAGCTGTGCGACAAGGTTGTATTCTTTCATCATACTTATTCAACCTGTATGCTGAGCAAATAATCCGAGAAGCTGGGTTCTATGAAGAAAAATGTGGCATCAGTATTGGAGGAAGACTCATTAACAACCTGCAATATGCAGATGATACAACCTTGTTTGCTGAAAAGGAAGAGGACTTAAAATATTTACTGATGAATGTCAAATCCTTGTATATGGATTGCATCTCAACGTAAAGAAAACAAAAATACTCACAACTGGACAATTAAACAACATTCTCGTCAGTGGAGCAAAGATTGAAGTTGTTAAGGATTTCATTCTTCTTGTATCAACTATCAACACTCACGGAAGCAGCAGTCAAGAAATCAAATGACATATTGCATTAGACAAATGTGCTGCACAAGACCTTTTTAAAGTGTTGAAGAGCAATGATGTCAACTTGAGGACTAAGGTACGCCTGACCCAAGCCATGGTGCTTTCAGTAACCTCATATGCATGTGAAAGTTGGACAGTAATTAAGTAAGACCATAGAAGAATTGATGCTATTGAGTTATGGTGTTGGATGAGAATATTGAAAGTGATATGGGCTGTCTATAGAACCAACAGATATATGGTGGATAAGTGCAGCTCGAGTTCTTCTTTGAAGCCAAAATGACCAAACTTCACTCTAGCTTCAGGCTTATTGTCAAGAGGGACCAGTCATTGGCGAAGGATATCATGTTTGATAAGGTGAAGGGTCAGAGAAAAAGAGGAAGACCCCCAGCAAGATGGATTGGCCAACTGGCAGAATCAGTGGGCTCAAGTGTGGCAACAATTGTTAGGTTGGCCCAGGATTGGGCAGTGTTTCATTCCTGCTGTGCATATAGTCGCTATGAGTGGGCACCGACTCGATGGCACCTAACAACAACAACAACCTTTCCATTTGTGATAGGATAATATGCATACACCTAGAAGGAAGACCAGTTAACTCTATTATTATTTAAATTTACAGAACAACCACTAAAGCTAATGATGAAGAATGTGAAAAATCTACTCAATTCTTTAGTCTTTAATTGATCAAACATACCATTATGGTATATTAAAAATTTTCCATGGTGGGAATTCAAAGTTTGGAAACAAGGAGAATCAGTAGTTGGAAAATATTTCCTTCATGATAGTTATGATGCTGGAGAGCACATGGTATAATTCTGCAAGACAAATGACTTCATTGCAAATATATATTTCCAACAACATAAAAGATACATTGGTTTCAACTGAGAAATAGCATAAATCTAATTGACTGCATCTGTAGAAAGAGATGGAGAGAAAGCTCCATATCATCAGCCAAAACAAGGTCAGGAACAGACTGTGGAACAGACCATCAATTCGTCATATGGAAGCTCAGGCTGAAGCTGAGAAAAATTAAAATAAATCCACTAGAACCAAAATGTGACCTCAAACAAACCCTGTTGGGATATAGACATCATCTCAAGGTCAGATTTGAAGTCTTAGACATGAATGATTGAAATCCAAATGAGTTACAGGATGACATCAAGAATATCATACAAGAAGAAGAAATCAACTGCTTCTTGTTCTAGGTACAGATTTCTTAGAAGTACAATTAAGTGTTCTGGAATACTCATACTTCTCAATGTTGTCCACAATCAACATTCAGTATTAAATGTACCATTGACATATTGTCCCGAGGAAACAATCATTGGAGAAGGATGTCATTGTGGGTAGGGTGGAGGGTCAGAGAAACAGAGGAAGACCCCCAACGAGATGAATCAGCCAGGTGGCATTATTGATGGACTCAAGTGTGGCAGCGGTAGTGAGGTTGGCCCAGGATCGGACATTGTTTCATTCTACTGTGCATGGGGTCGATATGAGTCAGTTCCGACTCGATGGCACCTGACAACAACAACAATGATCAAGATACAATCAAGATGTTATTTCCTAATGCTATCAATCCTGGTACAATCACAATAAGCTTTCCCAAGATGGCGGCTCCTGGAACAGCTGAGTGTCTTGATCCAGAAAATAATGAATTTCTGGATTCTCCAGAAAATTCCCCTAGCTATAAACCCTCCGATCCTCCAAACATACCTTTATATTTGTTACAGAGTTCCAACACCAACTCATGAGTCCTCTTGACCCGGTACATTTACTGTCTACCTGCTATTAACTATTATATATCACAAAATATCATGGTTACTATTTATTCATTAAATACTCAAGAATTCATAATGTATCACATGTAATTTCAGATTAACTTGGGCAGATGCTGTCCAACAGGATATCTGTGTAGATTTACAGATTTTCATTTTCAAATTTCAATCCCTTTGACTGATAGTCTTTTTCTGTCATATATGTTGACACTAAGCTTCATCTCTCATACTTTTGACATATTGTCTGGAGGAAACAATCGTTGGAGAAGGATGTCATGCTGGGTAAGTTGGAGGGTCAGAGAAAAAGAGGAAGACCCCTAACAAGATGGATTGGCGAGGTGGCATCATTGATGGACTCAAGTGTGGCAGCGGTAGTGAAGTTGGCCCAGAATCGGACATTGTTTCGTTCTGCTGTTCATGGGGTCGCTATGAGTCGGACTCGATGGCACCTGACAACAACAACAACAACAATGTTGACACTGAAGAAGTAGTTAACTTCTTTTGCTCACGGTTTCTTGGTCCATAGTATAAGGATGAACCTTCCAGTTTGCAAATGCCTGTGAATATGAGTTACCTGACCTTCTTCCTACTGGTCTAGAAAACTGGCTGGTGGTGATATCTGTAACACTTCCCCTTAGAGGCTCTGCATTTGCTGGAAGAAATCTCAGAATAAGAGCTTCCTTACCCAGAGCCACAACCCCAACTGTTTTTAGATAGATCACTCTCTGACAATGACATCCTATGAGAATCTTCTCCCTACCCCATGTAAGCACAGTTTAGAAAGCCTTGAACCACCCTATCTTCAGGTATTCCTGAGTTTATTGAACGAAATACAGAAACAGTTGAGAGCATATATTGACAGAGAACTTCCAGAGGTTCAAGCTGTATTCAGAAGAGGACGTAGAATGAGGGATATCAGTGCTGATGTCTGATGGATCTTGGCTGAAAACAGAGAATATCAGAAAGGTGGTTACCTGTGCTTTATTGACTACACAAAGGCTTTCGATTGTGTGGATCATGGAAAGCTATGGAAAACACTGTGAAGTGTGAGTATTGCATAGCACTGAAAGTGAAGAGGACTTATATATTTACTGATGAAGATCAAAAACCATACCATAAATGTTTACATATTTGGAAACCCTATGCATGGTCATGATGAGTCAGAACTGACTTCATGACACATAACCAACCAACCAAATGTCTTTTTTTTCCCCCTACAGTTGCAAAGTAAAAAAAAAAAAAAATACTGTATTACATAGTTACATTGCCAGGACTCTTCGTGTTTTAGGGATGAACTCTTCAGGTATAAACACAAATATATTACATTTAAAGGGAGAAAAACAAACCATACAATCATATTTTAATTTCGAACTTTTTTCAGTAAGTGGTATACTAAGCAGGAAGAGTATAAGTAAGGCTTCATATGTTTTGCACGGCAATCTAGCAGATTGTGGAAATTCTTGTTGTTGTTCAGTGCCATCGAATCAGTGCTGACTCATAACCTCCCCTCCTCACCCCCTCAATGTGCAACAGAAAGAAAAAGTGCCTGATCTTGGGCCAACTTCACAATTGTTGCCAAGCTTGAGCCCATTAATGTTGCCGCTTTGCCAATCCATCTCACTGGGGATATTCCTTTTTTCTCTGACCCTCCAACTTACCAAACATGATATCCTTCTCCAGCAACTGTACCTCCTGAAAATATGTCTGAAGTATAAAAGAAGATTGGCCATCCTGGGCTCCAAGGAGCACTCTGGCTGCACTTCTTCAAACACAGATCTGTTTGTCTTTTGGTAGTGCATAGTACTTTCAATATTTTCCTCCAATATCATAAATTAAATGCAACAATTCTTCTGTAATCTTCCTTGTTCACTGTCCAGCTTTCACATGTATATGAGGTTATTGAAACTATCATGGCTTAGGACAGGCACACCTTATTCCTCAAGCTGATAATCTCTGCTCTTCAGCACTTTAAAAATTTATTGTGCACCAGATTTGCCTAATGCAATATGCCATTTGATTTCTTGACTGCTGCTTCCATGAGTGTTGATAGTTGATCCAAGAAGAATGAAGTCCTTGACAACTTCAATCTTTTCTCCATTGATA
>NW_006408996.1:139536-140122 GCF_000296735.1 Chrysochloris asiatica | reverse complement strand
TGTGCCACCTCACTTTCTTGAAATATTTCAATTTTTAATCCATCAATTCCTCATGCCTTGTTCTTTACCAATTCCTTTGATGCATCTTGGACTTCCTCCTTCAATATCATTGGCTGTTAATCATATGCTACCTCTTGAAGTGGTTGAATATGAACCATTTCCTTTTGGTACAGTGACTCTGTGTATTCCTTTCACCTTCTAATGATGCTTGCTGCATCATTCAATAATTTGTCCAGAGAATCTTTCAATAATGAAAGTCGAGGCTTGAATTTTTTCTTCAGTTCTCCCAGCTTGAGAAATGCTGAGCATGTTCTTCCTTTTTGTTTTCCTGATTCCAGATCTTTGCACAGTTTGTTGTAATATTTGCCTTAGCTTCTTGAGCTGATCATTGACATTTTCTATACAGTACTTGAGCCTCCTCATTTCTTCCATTTGCTTTAACATCTCTACTCCGGAAAGTAAGTTTCTCTTCTGGCATCCATTTTGACCTTTTCCTTCTTTTTTGTCTTCTTAATGACTTTTTGCTCTCTGTATGTATGATGTTCTTGATGTCATCCCACAACTCCTCTGGTCTTTGGTCTTTAGT
>NW_006408996.1:135970-138421 GCF_000296735.1 Chrysochloris asiatica | reverse complement strand
TCGGTTCCGACTCGATGGCACCTGACAACAACAACATACTCAAGGTCATATTTTTTCTCTTGTGAACTTGTTTTCATTTTCTTCAGCTTCAGTTTGAATTTGCATATGAGTAATTGATGATCAGTTCCAGAATCTGTCCCTGGCCTTGTTTTCACTGATGATATGGAGCTTTCCCATTGTCTCTTTCCACAGATGTAATATATTTGATTTCTATGTATTCCATCTGGTGAGGTCACGTGTATAGTCATCTCTAATGCTGTCTAAAGAAGGTATTTGAAATGAACAAATCATTGATTTTTCAGAATTCTTTCATGTGTTCTCTAGCATCATTTCTATCAGCAATGCCCTATTTTCCAACTACTGATCCTTCCTCTTTGCTCCCAACCTTTGTATTCCAATCACCAGTAATGATCAATATAGCTTGATTGGATGTTTGATCAATTTCAGATTGAAGAAATTGGTAGAAATCTTCTATTTCATCCTCACTAGCTTTACTGGTTGGTGTGTAAATTTGAATAACAGTGGTATTAACTGGGCTTCCCTGTAGGTGCATGGATATTATCCTATGACAGATAGCATTGTACCTCATGACTGATCTGTTTATGTTCTTTTTAACAATAAATGCAACACCATTCCTCTTCAATTTGTTATTCCTGCCATAGTAAACCATGTTATTTTCAGATTCCAAATGGCCAATACCAGTCCATTTCAGGTCACTAATACCTAATATATCGATGTTTTTGCATTTCATTTTTGACAACTTCCAATTTTCCCAGATTCATACTTCATCCATTCCACGATCCAATTTTCAGTGGATTTTTACAGCTGTTTCTCTTCTTTTTTAGTTGTGCCCCATCATCAAATGAAGGTACCATGGGCTTTATTCCATTCATGTCATCACAGTCAACTCTACTTTGAGGAGGCAGCTCTTCTTTAGTCACATTTTGAATGCCTTCCAATCTGAGGGTCTCATTTTCTGTTTCTAAATCTAACAGTGTTTCTCTGATGTTCATAAGGTTTTCAGTGACTAAATTTCAGAAGTAGTTTGTCACTCCTTCTCCCTAATCTGTCTTCGTGTGCAAATTTATGTGAAACCTGTCCTCCATAGATAACCCTGCTGGTATTTAAAATATCAGTGGCATATCTTCCAGAATCACAGCAACTCACAAGCCACCACCGTACAACAAACTGACATATGAGTGGTGGATACTTATGGCTGTAGTAACTAAAAATACCAACCAAGAGGGAAAGAATCTTTACAGCAGAAATATCCCCATCTCCTCTCTACACAGGTTGATAGGGATGGGCAACTTAGACATTGGTTTCCTAAAATGGGGCTTGGGCTCTAAAGACATGAAGTGACTGGCTTACAAGTAGTCAAGAAGGAGTTTAGATTCAGAGTGTTCTGGGAATGGTAGAATTTCCACTGAGTGGTTTTCATCCTGTCTAGACAGGTCTGGTGAAAGGAGATGGGGACAAGACTCTCATGATTCAATAGCGAGTAATTGTTATGACTAGTTGTGATTGTTGTTACTGTAAATGTATAAGTTTTGTAGCAAAAAGGGCTGAGTGGTTGATCTTACAGTCCTGGAGCAGAGGACCATGAAACAATCAAGGGAGAAGAGAGGAAGTGGAGTGTTGGAACCTACTCAGAGAAGTGGCTATGCCAGAGATGGAGGCAGACATGATGACTTGGAGAGACAGAACAGCTGAGGACTCTAGACTCATTGATAAAGAAGGGATGTGTGCTGGCAGCTGACGTGTAGGCTTACAGCGTTTGAATGATTTTTGGATTTTTGAATGATTGTATATTCTTCAGTGTGTTGGTGTACAAAAAAAATAAGCAAATAAATACAGAGGGAATAGAAGCAAGTACTTTTGAATGAGGAAGAATGCATGGGATTGTAATCATTGCAATGAAATGAATATACTGTAAAACTGATGTTCCCCCATGTAAATTATCACTCAATTCACAATAAAAACTTAAAAACACACACAAAAAAAACACACACACAAAAAGGTCTTGGGCAGTAGGTTTGCCTAAGCAATACATCATTTGATTTCTTGACTGCTGCTTCCATGAGTTTTGATGGTTGATTCAAGAAGAATGAAGTCCTTGACAACTTCAAGTAAAATTTTGCTAAAGATAATTCAAATAATTTGTAATCATGCATCAAAATTTTAGGATTCAGGATTTATAATACCTCTAACAATGAAGGCCAATATTTGACTTTGAATTGTGGCAGGGAACAAGGAGAAGTAGAACTATGCAGATATTACATATTGTCGGGGACTGACCTCGACATAGTTGTGTAGTTCACGAGTGTTTGGTTCACGAGGAAAGGAAAATCCGACAGCGATAGGGATAACGAAAGAATACACAGACAAACAGAAGAAGGGAGACAATGAGGCACCCCAAAGCCAGGGTGGATACATCACTGGTGGGCAGGC
>NW_006408996.1:131149-134735 GCF_000296735.1 Chrysochloris asiatica | reverse complement strand
TCTGCTATATGTCCACCTGATCCGCCATCTTGTTTGTTCTCCTCTGGTGCTAATCTTGATGCTTCATTGTACAATATTCTGGTACAATCTGACACTATTCCAATTCTATTTACAAGGTTTTCAGCTCTAAACAACTAGAAGTATTCCTTCCAGTCCTTTTCCTTAGGCTATTTCAGGTAGTATCTAAGTTTTTATAGATCTATATACTAATGATTTGGAATATATTATTTCTCACTACAACCTTAAGAACAAGTACAACAGTTACCCCATTTAACAGATGACTATGTTGTTGTTGTTGTTGTTAAATGCTGTCGAGTTCCAACTGACAGCAACCCTGGATAGGGCTCCCAAGGTGGGGCTGGTGAGCCTGAACTGCCGACCTTGCAGTTCAAACAAATGTTGAAGACAGAAGCATTAACCCACAGTTATTGTTGTTAAGTGCTGTCAAGTCATTTCTGTTTTTATTGACCCTGTACTGAGTTTCTAAGGATGGCTGGTGGGTTTGAACTGTCAATCTTGTAGTTAGCAGTCTCATGTTTCTTTCAAGTGCCATACCAGAGCTCCATATAGAGGAATGTTGCTATTGTTGTTGTTAAGTTTTATCAAGCTGGTTCAGATTCATAGTGAACCTGTACAGAGTTTGCTAGGAGTAGCTGGTTAGCTTGAACTTTGGATTCTGGGATTCAAACCAACCTTGTAATCCACCGCCTTAACCTACATTGCCATACCAGGACTCTATAGAGAGGAATAGAGGGATTATATAACTTCGTTAAGTTACTCAGATAGTAAATGTTGAAAAAAGTGTGCTTTGTTGTCAGGTTGTCGTACTGTGGTAGCTTGTGAGTTGTGATTCTGTATGCTATGCCATACGTATTTTAAATACCAAGAGGGTCACACATGGTGGACAAGTTTCAGATGAGCTTCCAGACTAAGACAGACTAGGAAGAAGGAGTGACGAACTACTTTGAATATTTAGTCACTGAAAACATTATAAATAGCAGAGAAACAGCGACAGATATAGTGCTGGAAAATGAACACCTCAGATTGGAAGGAAATCAAAAGGCAACTGGGGAAGAGCTGCCTCCTCAAAATAGAGTTGACCATGATGACATGAATGGAGTAAAGTCGATAGGATTAAAGCCTGCGAGACCTTCATTTGCTGATGGGGGAACAACTCAACATGAAAATAAACAGCAGTAAACATCCATTAATAATTAGAACATGGAATGTACAAAGTATGAATCTAGGAAAATTGACAATTGTCAAAGATACATTTTTTTCCTTTTATATAAGTTTTTATTGTGAATTATGTGTTATTTTACATGGGTGTACATTATCTTTACATTCATCCTATAGTATTTTGTTTCATTGCAATGCTCACAATCTCCTGCATGCATCATCAAACACCCAAAGGGTGCACCCCACATGCCTGCCCCCTGCCACCAACACACAGCTCCTCTCCCTCCCTGAATCCAGAGTCCGCAGGTACTCCTTCTGTCCACATCATCTTCTCTGCCTCCATCCATAACATCACCACCTCCCCAGGCAGGGTCTCACACTTCACTTTTCTCCCTTGATTGTTCCAGGGATCTCCGCTCCTGAACTACAAAATTGGCCACTCTCCTCCTTATGTTACCAAACATTTACATTTACCTTTCCAACACTCACTGTTAGCAATCATTCCCTATTGAATCACAGGAGTCCTTTCTCCCTCACCTTTTATCAATCCCATATAGAAAATTTGGAAACAATTCAGTGGAGATTCTACCTTTCTCTGTATCCTGTGGAACTAGGATCCCTATTGAAAGCTTGTAAGCCAGTCACTTCTTGCCTTTGTAGTCCCCCCATTTTGGCTAACCAATGTCTAAGTTCCCCATTTCTGTTGACCCTGTGTACCAAGGGGATGGGAATAATCCTCAATGTGTAGATTTGTCCGCTCTTTTGTAATACTGTCTCCATAAGCATAGGTCAAGTTCATCACCTTGTAATTGATTACTCTTTGTTTTCTTTTTTGTTGTTGTTGCTCCTCTTCTTCCTTCCTCTAGTCTTGTTCTGATTAACCACCCATTTATGCCAGGTCAAATGGGTACTATCTGCAAGTGTGCGTGATCTTGTGCATCTCCTCTCACTTCATATCAGCTGGATGCTTCAAATTCTGTTCTAGTCCTCTGGGGCCACGTCCCTGCCCCTAGGCCCAGGAGTCCCTAAGTCTCATCATACTGCTGGTTAACTAGGTCTCAATCCAGGTTAACATGTGTCTATTGAATGGGGTCAGACTTAGTTCACAATTTCATTGCTGTTTTTCCCCTACTTCCCTTTATCGGTGATCAACGTTGTCAGCAGCAGGACTACATGCCCACTGTGTATTCCAATTGAGTTTCCGTCTTGGAAGGGCGTTTGCCTTGAGAGGACCTCACCACTTGCTTTGATGGCTCGCTGGGGAACAGCTTGCTTGTTCTTGTAGTAGTCAATTGGACTGCTGTTATTGTTTTTTATTTTTTTCCCGTTGGTCTTTCTTTCAAGTATCTCTGTTCTTCTAGCTGCTCCAGGTTGGTCTGGTTGTCCTTTCAAGTGGAAATATCCCACCTCAGAGATTCTGGATGGGGATCAGGAGTCCACCTATGTTCTTGTACAATGCAAAGGCTCTGGAGGGAACCTCCTTCACTGGGCAAGTTCTAACCCCATCTTAGGTATTCTAATCAGTTATAGGTTGAAGACAGACTTACAAATTTGCTATGGTAATGTTTCTGGCTATTCCTCTCTCTCCCCTTCAAGTGTCTATTTCACAGTAGTAGGCAAGGGAAACCAAGATTCAAAAGACAGTCAAGCACCTTAACATCATTTCCCCATTTTTACCCATTCATACCATGCCTAAATCTTTGTATCCATGAGCCCTGTTGTTCCACAGTTGTGCTTACATCATTATTTACCTCTGTCCTTATTAGCCCATGTAAACCTGCCTAGCTAGTCTCCCATCCGACTTATTTTTTCTTTCCCCTTCCCCTTCCAGTGTGTGCCCCTCCAGCCCCCACAGTATCCTGTGTCTATTCCCTACCATTATCCTGTGCCTATTCCGTGCCCTGTGCTCCATTTTCCCCTCCCTCTCCTGACTCCAACCTATACACCCTGATAACCACCACCACCACCACCAATATATATATATATATATATAAAAAATTAACTATTTTCTTCTTCCCCATTTAGTTTGGGTGCTCTTTCTTATTCTTTTACAATAATGGTCCTATGCCATATTTCTCCTTTTGTGACTGACTGATTTCACTCAGGATAATGTCCTCAAGGTTCATCCGTTATGTGGTGGCTTGCTCCTTCCTTGTTATTCTTCAGTGTAGCATAATATTCCATTGTGTGTATATACCAAAATTTGTTATCCATTCTACCATTGATGGGCACTTACAGTGTCTCCATCTTTTTGCTATTGTAAATAGTGCTGCTATGAACATTGGTGTGCATGTATCAACTTGTGTTATGGCTCGTATTTCTTGTGAGCAAATACCAAGTAGAGGAATTGCTGAATCATGGGGTATCTCTATTTCCAACCTTCTAAGGAAATGTCATATTGTTTTCC
>NW_006408996.1:125234-131049 GCF_000296735.1 Chrysochloris asiatica | reverse complement strand
CTATTAACTGCCAAGTGGCTTCATTTGTTACACTCGGGCCTATAGGGCCTTGAACCTCTGACCAGTCTTACAAGGTCCGCAACAACATATTATGGGAAAAGAAAGGATATTGATAATGTCTATAATGTTTGTTTTGTTTGGGTTTAGCTAGTCACTGAAAGATGTTTCCAGATCCTGAGATGGAAATAAAATGAAATACAACACTTTTTGACTTGCTTCTGAATTATGATGATCTCATCTATGCTCCATGTAGTTTCATAAGAACATTGCCAGTACTGTCTTCTGAGGTTTTGTCTTCCAACCACCCATCTTTGGCTAGTAATCTATCAATTAACTGTTTATACTAATCAGGGACTCAGAAGGTAGGGTTAGACTGGGAGAAAAAAACACAATTCCATTTTAAGTATGATTTAGATATTTATGAAATATGCAGTTGAAAATATTGAAATATTTGAAGTTTTTAATGATCTGGGGAAAAAAGAATAATTATGTGATACAAGGCAAGTCCAAATATATAGACATATTGGATAGGATATAATCCTCAAGGCTAGGTGACAGGAAGACATTATACTAGTGATGTGTTTTGAGGGATTCTAAGGGACGAATTTTTTAAAGGGTAGGAGCAATAACAGGACAAATCGATGGTTAAAATTGAAGAGTATAGGCGATAATTGCAGAAAGAGGGCAAAACTGATTAACAAGAGAAAGCAAAGTGAAATCAAAAGAAGAATCATTGTGAAATTGAGTGTAAAATTTTGGGGATTGCTAGAAAAGGAATATGGATTAAAATATGTGAATATATGAATATATATATATATTATTTATTTAAGCACTGCAACGGATTGTTTGATGGAGCATGTGTGAAATGGGATGAATTTCAACAACTTGAGCTGGTCAGTTTCAGTGTCTGTGTCAGTAATGCAACTTTGTAGTCCATCACTAAATAATTCAAATATGCAAACAATTTTGAATTGTGGAATGGTATGGTGTTTGTTTTAAAAATTAAAAATGTTTAAAATGTTTGTATGATGAAGAGAATAATGGTATAAAGATACATTACTAATTTATGCAAGATACATCCTTAAAATAGGAAAAGTCTTTGTATTCTAAAATACAAGAAACTGCTTCTAGACAAATAACATTTCTCTGAATGGAAATGAATTTAGGAAAGCAACTAAAGGAGTACAGGTAATTTTAGACTGTATATTGGAAAAAAAAAAAAAAAAAAGTGTCTTTAACTGATTATATTTTCCTGACAGTTAAGGTCATCAACTGTGTTTAGGGAATGGAAAGAAGAAAAGATGTTTGGGAATTGAGGAAAGAGAAGAGTTATGAAATAATCATTTCAGAGTATGATATATCAAATAATATGACCACTAGGCAATGCTTAGTGCCCATTTGAGGTTTACGATCATGAATTTTAAATGAACTAATGTAAAAACACTATAGTTTTAAACATGTATGAATGGGAATAGGTGCCACAGCTACATTTAGATATTTCTTATTTATCATTTCCAATAATTTCATAAAAGCACAACAGAATCTTAGCTTCAACAAATTATTATATAAACCTATTTTCTTCTATGGAGTTATTTTCTACTTGTTTGGAAAGTAGTTGTTTTCTGATCTTATTAATTTTGCACTTAATTTTTTATATTATTATTTGTATTCTTCTTAAAAAAGAGCAAGTATGCAAAGAAAATAATGATATCCAAGAACATTTGTTTTTGTTGTTAAGTGACTTCAAATTGGTTCCACCTCACAGCAATAGTATGAACAACAGAATGAAATGGTGCAAGTTCCTTCTTTATCTTCACAATTATTGTTACACTTGATCCCATTGCTGCTGTCATTGTACACATGAAATCCAGCTTATGGACATTTACCTATTTTTCTCTGACCCTCCATTTTACCAAGCATAATGTCCTTTTCCAGAGACTGGTCCTTCTAGATAATATATCAGAAGTATGAGAGATGAAGTCTCATAGTCCTTGTTTCTAAAGAGCATTCTGGCTTTACTTCTTCCAACAAAGATTTATTTGTTCTTCTGCGAGTCAATAGTTATTTTAATAACCTTCTCCAAAGGTATAACTCAAATACATCAGTTCTTTTATGGTATTCACTATCCATGCCCACATTTCATATTAACCTGAGACTACTGAAAAAGCATGATGGGTCACGAGCTCCTTAGTTCTCAAACAGACACCTTGCTCCTAACCACTTTAAAGAGGTCTTATGCAGGGAATTTGTCTAATGTAATATGTCATTTGATTTCTTGATTGCTGTGTCCTTGAGAGTTGATCATGGATCCTAGGAAAATGAAGTCTTTGACGACTTCAATCTTTTCTCCATTTATCATGGTGTTATTTATTGGCCCAGTGGTGAGGATTTTTGTTTTCTTTACATTGAAGCACAAATCACACTTTAATCTTTGATCATCAACAGTATTTTGCATTCATCAAGCAAGGTTGTATGATCTGCATATCGCAAGTTGTTAATGAGTCTTCTTCCAATCCTCATGCCATGTTCTTCTAATCCGTCTTCTCAGATTATTTGTTCACCACACAAGGTGGATAAACATGGTGAAAGTTGCAGTTTGTTACTGATTTTAAATAATTTGCTTTTGTTAATTGCAGTCTAGTTAGTTCTGACTCATAGTGACCCTGTACAGAATTTCTGAAGAGTAGTTGATCAGTTTGAACACCACCACACCAGGACTTCTTAAACCATTTATTTAAACACTTATTTTGCTTGAATAATGCCTTCCTGGCCTAAGTACATGTTCCTCATAGGTACAATTAAGTGTTCTGGAATGGCCATAGTGCTATCTATAGTTTGTCATGATCCCCATAGACAAAAGCATTTGCACAGTCAATAAAGCACAGGAAAACATCTCTATGGAATTCTTGGTGTTAAGCCAAGAACCACTGACATAAGCAGTGATATCCCTTATTCCACAACCTTGCTTCAATCTGACTTGAACCTCTAGCAGTTCCCTGTCAATGTACTGTTGCAGCCCTTTTTGAATTATCTTTAGCAAAATTTTACTTGCATGTGATATTAATAATACTGTCCAATGATTTCTATATTGTATTGGGTCACCTTTCTTTGGAAGGGGCATGGATATGGATATCTTCTAATCACTTGGCCAGGTAGCTGTTTTCCAAATTTCTTGGCATAGGCGAATGAGTGCCTCCACTGTTACATCACTTTGCTGACGGAATTGAGCTTGTATTCCATCAATTCCTGGAGCTTTATTCTTTGGCAATACCTTCAGAGAACCTTGGTCATATTCCTTCAGTTCCAATGGGTCTTGATCATATACGTCCTCTTGAAATAGTTGAACGTCGAGCATTTCTTTTTGGTACAGTGACTCTAGGTATCTCTTCCATATTCTTTTGATGCTCTTTACATCATACAATATTTTGCCCATAGAATCCTCCAATATTGCTAGTCGAGGCTTGCATTTCTTATTCAATTATTTCACCTAGAGAAATTCTGAGAGTGGTCTTTCTTTTTGGTTTTCTAACTTGAGGTCTTTGCGTAATTCCTTTTAATACCTGCCTTTATAATCTCAAACTTCCTTTTTAAAGTTTTTGTTCAAGTATTCTACTTCCCCTTTTCTTCCATTTGCTTTAGCTTTGATACACTAGAAAGCAGATTTCAGAGTCTTTTCTGACATTCACTTTGGTCTTTTTGTTCTTTCTTGTATTCTTTTGTCTTTTTGCTTTTTTACTGTGTGGTGTTCTTGATGTCACCCAACAACTCTACTGGTGTTAGAACTTTCAGTGTCTACTACATCAAATATGTTCATGATATGATCCCTAAATTCAAGTGAGATATGTTCACAGTAATATTTTGGCTCCCATGGACTTTTTTCACTTATCTTCAGCCTCAGTCTGAAATTGCATCTAAGCAATATAAATTTGAATGTGAGATTGTTCTGTCCCTAGTCTTGCTTTGCTTGATGATATGGAGCTTTTCTACGATCTCTTCTACTGATGTAGACAATATGATTTATTTGTATCCTTCAGGGAAGATCCATATGTATAGGCATCTTTTATGTTGTTTTAAAGGCATTTGCAATGAATAAGCATTTTTTCATGCAAAATTCTATCATGCTATGTCTGGCATAATTTCTATCGCCAACGTCACATTTTTTCAACTTCGGATCCTTCCTATTTGTTTCCAACTTTTGCATTCCAGTCACCAGTAATCTTGATTGCATGTTTGATCAATTTAAAACTGAAGAAATTCCTCAATTTCATCTTCAGTCTTCTGTACAAATATTTGAATAGTGGTATTAACTGGTCTTCCATGTGTTGTTCTTTTTAAGTGCAGTTCAGTTGGTTTCCACTCATAGCAACCCTGTATTTGATTTCCAAGGAGTGTGTGGTGAGTTTGAACTGCTGGCCTTGTGGTTAAAGCTGACCTTGCTTTATCTTACTGGACCACACCAGGACTCCCTATTCATGTTGTTGTTGTTGTTGTTAGGTGTCATCGAGTTGGTACCCACTCATAGGGATGGATATGCACAACAGAATGAAAAGCTGCCTCATTCTGCACCAAGCTCACTATTGCTGCTACATTTCAGCCCATTGCTGCTGCCGCTGTGACAATCCATCTCATTGGGGGTCCTCCTCTCTTTCTCTGACCCTGCACTTTACCAAACATGACATCCTTTTCTGGGGTTGGCTCCTCCTGAAAATATGTCCAAAGTATGAGTGATGAAATATGACCATCCTGGTTTACAGGGAACATTCTGTCTGTACTTTCTTCCAACACTGACTGGTTTGTTCTTTAGGCAGTCCATGATACTTTTAATATTCTTCTTCATCACCACAACTCAAAAATGCATTAAATTTTCTAAGCCTTCCATATCCATTGTCCAACTTTAGTATGCATGTGAAGTTATTGAAAATACTATGGCTTGGGTCAGGCTCACTTTAGTCCCCAAACTGATATCTTGACTCTTCAATATTAAACAGTTTTTGTGTAACAGATTTGCCTAATGAAACACATAGTTTTATTTCTTGACTACTGTTTTAATGAGTGTTGGTTGTTGGTCTGAGCAAAATGAAGTCTTTGACAACTTCAAACTTATCTCCATTTATGTGGATGATTTTTATTGGTACAATGGTAAAGAAGTTTGTTTTCTTTCTGTTGAGGTGTAACCCAAGCTGGAAGCTGTGTTCTTTGATCTTCATCGGTAAATATTTTAAGCTGTCTTCACTTTCAGTAAGCAAGGTTGTATCATCTGCATATCATAGGTTTTTCATAAGTCTTCATCCAATTCAGATACCATGTTTTCCTTCATATAATCCAGATTCTCAGATCATTTTCTCTGTATACAGACTGAACAACTATAGTGAAAGAACACATCTCTGATTTACCCCTTTTGTAATATTAAAACATTCAGTATTCCCTTGTTCTATTTGAACAACTATTTCTTGACCTATGTACAGGTTCCTCATAAGCATAAATAAGTGTCCCAAAATACTCATTTTTCACAATGCTGTCCATAGCTTGTCATGACCCATACAACCAAAACCTTTTCATAGTCAATAGAGCACAGTTAAACATCTTGCTGGTATTGTCTTCTTTCAGCAAGCTCCTTCTGACGTCAGCAATTATATCCCTCATTCCACTTTCTGAATCTGGCTTGAACCTCTAGAAGTTCTCTGTCAATGTATGATTATAGCTTTTTAAAAAATATATCTTTAGTAAATTTTGCTTGCATGGGATACTAATGATATTGCTTGATAATTTTCATATTTCATTGGTTCACCTCTCCTAGGCCTTTGCAAACCTGTCT
>NW_006408996.1:115051-115514 GCF_000296735.1 Chrysochloris asiatica | reverse complement strand
AAAGAGATGGATTGGGCGGGTGGCAGCATCCATGGACTCAAGCGTGGCAACAGTGGTGAAGTTGGCCCACGATTTGGCAGTGTTTCATCCTGCTGTGTATAGGGTCGCTAAGGGGCGGTACAGACTCGATGGCACCAAACAACAACAGCCATAGCTAGTGATTGTGGACATTTCTTCATATGTTTGTTGGTTAGCCATATCTCCTCCTTGGTGAAGTGTCTATTCATGTCCTGTGCCCATTTTTAAATTGTGTTCTTAGTCTTTTTCTTGTAGAGGTGTTATATGTTCCTATATATTTTGGAAAGTAGTCCCTTGTCTGATGTGCTATTGCAAAACATATTTTCCCATTCTGTGAGCTCCCTTTTTACTCTGTTGATGAAGTCTTTAGATGCACATAAGTTTTAATTTTTAGTATGTCCCATTGATCTATTTTGTCTATTTTTGTTTGTGTAATTTTCAAAAT
>NW_006408996.1:98233-100091 GCF_000296735.1 Chrysochloris asiatica | reverse complement strand
GCAATATAACAAAATGTCACACAAGTGGTGGAACATACACAGTAGTTCTCTAAATTGCAATATAAAATTTGCAATAAAAATTTATATTCCCTTTTAGATTAGTACAAAAAAATCTTACTTATTTAATTTTGCTCATTCCTAATCTAATTTTTCTTTGTCCCTCCCTATCTCCTTTCTATACTTATTCTTTTCCTTCCTTCTTTCCTTCATATCTATCTTCCTTTTTAAAATACTATTCTTACTTGTTACAATGGAATCTATTGTTGATCATTGACTTTTCAGTTAAAATGAGTTATTTATGGTTTTGCTACTGTTTTTAAATGCACATCAGTTACTACCTCTTATCCTTCCTATACTAAATCTTCAGTCCCTGATCCCAATCTTAATCCAATCTTCTTTTATGTTCCTATCCTGGATCAGATAACATAAATGGATTTCTTAGAGCACGCTTTACTTTTTTTAATGCCTTGTTTTCTTAGATTGCAGTAATCAGAGATAGAATGGAAAACAATATCAGTATATATATTAAAAAAAAAAAAAATACAAAAACACCAACTGCATCAATCTCCCTTTCAGCCAACAATGAAACGAGAGTGAGACTAGAGAAAGGCAGTAACCGATGTTGTACAACATCTATGCAGCAGCAGCATCTTCTGGACAAAAAGAAAAGATGTGAAATGACAGACTGAGATTATAATTAGTGAAAAACAGGCACAAATTCCAACTTCTTTACCAATCATTATTTGAAAATGTAAATGTATAAAACTACAAATAGAAAAAATATAAACTGTAGTGAAATGTTTACACATGTCTGTCAATCTTTCATTTAAATATGTGACCCTGAGTGTGATTTCTATGTTGTTATTTTTTTTTTTTTTAAGAAGGGATTTTCAAGATAAATGTCAGATAAAATTTTATTTATTCTACCAAAATTCCTATTGTGTAATTTTTTTACATTTACAAAATGACAAACACACATTTTTTTCAGCTGATAATGTAAACCAATTGCTAACAATCACTGTAATAGACCTTATATTGGGGAGGTAATAAGATTCATTGAAAAATGGAATTAGAAGAGACTGAGTTTTGAATGAACTTTTGGAAACTTCTTGTATAACAAATACTACAGTAAGACAAAGAGTTTATATGAGTTTTTTTCTTAATAATTATTTTATATGAAATAATTAATTAAGATATAAATAAACTTTACCTAAAATCTTGGAAATCAAATTTGTATTATTGCCCCATAAAGGTATTGTAAAAAACGCAATAATATGGGAAGGTTACAGGTCTATATTTTTGAAGTTTTTCATAGAAGCAATTGGAGTTCTGGTGTGACACTGTGGGCTAATGCATCAGACTGCAAAGTCATTTGAACTTCAAGGTTGGCTGTTCAAGCTCACCAGCTGCTCTTTGGAAACCCTATACAGGGTTACTATGGGTTGGAATTGACTCTACAGAACTTAACAGCAACAATAGAAGCAAATATTTTGAGCATATAAAGCACACAGTAGGACACAAGGATTATACATTAACATCATCAAACAATTGTAAATAGCATTATCCAGCATTAATAGTTACATAATTTGCCTGTGGTAAGCAGTTCAGTGCTTACCCTAGAGCACAACACCAGAACTTCTTTTGCTAAATTTGCTCCTCTATTTACTCCAAGGAATCTTGAAGTGATTCTGTGGGATAATACACCGGATCACAAGGTCAGTTTGAACTGCAAGGTCAGCAGTTCAAATGCATCAGCCGCTCCTCAGAAACCCTATACAGGGTAGCTATGAGTCAAAACTGACTTGACAGCGCTTAACTATAACAACAGCATTTAATCTAAATCCCTATGTGTGTAGAA
>NW_006408996.1:93783-96358 GCF_000296735.1 Chrysochloris asiatica | reverse complement strand
ACACTTCCCTGTTCTGCACCATACTCACAATCATTGTTAAACTTGAATCCATTGCTGCTGCCACGGTAAGAATCCATCTCATTGGGTGTCTTATGCTATTTCACTGTTCCCCCACTTTACTAGGACTACGTTCTTTCCAGGTCCTTGTTCCTCCTGATAATATGTCTGAATTATGAGGGACAAAGTCTTACCATCTTGGAATTAAGGAGTATTCTGGATTTACTTCTTCCAACACTGACTTGTTCTTTTTGTAGCCCATGGTACTTCTAATATTCTTCTACAACACCATAACTCAAATGCTTTAGTTCTGCACACTTCCGTATTCATTATCCTACTTTCAGGACATTGCTATATGATTCTGTAAAAGACTTGAATTCAGCAAAATAACTTCAAAAATGTGTAAAATATTAAATAACTTAATTAACTTCTGCTCTGAAAAACTATAGCAAACTGCATGCTCACTCCTCAAAACTTTAAATTCTTTTCTCTTTTAATCAAAGATGTTTCTCTTTTCATTTGAACCAGCAATCAGGTAGTAGAGGTTGAGATTTTCAAAATATTTTTCCAACAAAGACCTATCTCTATTTCAAGAAAGTATTGCTTAGAGAATACAGTAGTTTTCATATTATTACATGCATTAATTTCTTGTCTCTTCAAACACACACATACACTAACACTCTTTCTCTATTTTATGCTTCAAAGGATCTTTTCATTTAGAGGTCCTAGAAATTAATTCTTTGAAAACAGATAATTTTCCAGGTACTTACATATTAAATATTGCCAAGCTCTGCATGCAAGAGGATTATATTATTCCTGAATCAAAGACTGAAATGTATTACATTAAAATTCTATTTAAGCTTCGCATGAAAAAAATCAAATCTGTGTACTTCCTTAGCACATTTCATGCTATGTTATATAATGGCAATTTATATATTTTCAATCATAATTTGTATGTCCAGGCAGTACAAGCCAGTGAACAGAAATAAGACTTTTTTTTTTTTTCTGTGTATATTTCTGAGCGTATGCTGTGCTTTTTGTGAGGATAAGTTAAATAAAGATTCATGATTTGATGATTTTCTAGGAGTTTCCTTGAGTAATTTAACAGCTTACCACTCTTGACTCAAACACTTTACTAAAAAAAAAAAATTGCTATCAAGGGAACTAGATAGGAAATAGAAGGATTATTCCCCTTGGTTTACAGGCCATTTCTAGAAACTTGAATATTATATGTTCTGGTGTGTGTGATTAATCATAGCTTGACAGTCTCTAAATATATTATTTATGTATTACCTAAATCTCTATAGATCTCTCCTTTTGCCTTTGCAAGTTGACAACCATTATTTTTCCCTTGGAACCACACAATAATGAGAGGAGATATATTAATACATCAGCACCTTAATATATGGGGACATCTAAAATTTTGTGGAAAGATGAAATAAAAGATAATGGAATAGTTCCATGAAAAGTTTGAAGTCCCTTGCATACTACAGCATTCTCCTTTCCTTATTGAGTAAATATTCTTTCTGATCATAAGGAATGATGATGCAATTATTGTCCTGAAAAGAGTCAGACTTACCAAGCATAACTGCTGCTTAAGGTTCTATGTAAATAAATACAAAACTGAGAATTTTCTAAAGATTCTCCACATACTCTGTGAAAATGAGATGTTTTCTCCTTAGACATGGAAAAGACTTCAATTATGGATAATGGTGATATATTCGTGTTGGAAATAAGAGTGTTTCCTAACTGATTTGGTCAGAATCTCTTATACTGTAAAACACACATACACACACATACATGCATACACACATGAGTATATTTCACTCCATATTTCCTTTACAGAATTATCTCAAATATTCCTGGAAATAGAAAGACTTGTTTCATTCAAGTAAACTCACAGTGGATTAAAAAGACAAATGCCATGCCTCTTGACCATAAGGCATCCTGGCGTGGCAATTTAGGATAAGCCCTGGACTGAAAGATCGGTTTGAACTGTAGAATTAGCAGTTCAAATTCATCAGCTGCTCTCAGAAAGTCTATGAAGGGTCACTATAAGTTGAAACAACTTGTTGGCAAACACCATAGAACAAATATGTGCTCATTATATAGTTGAAATTATACTGACGAAGCTCAATATTCTTAATGACTTTTTGCTCTCTTCATGTATGATGTTCTTGATATCATCCCACCACTCTTCTGGTCTTCAGTCTTCAGTGTTTAATGCATCAAATCTGTTCTTCAGATGATCACTAAATTCAGGAGGGATAAATTCAAGGTCATATTTTGGATCTCGTGGACTTGTTTTCATTTTCTTCAGCTTCAGTTTGAATTTCCATATCAGTAATTGATGGTCTGTTCCACAGTCTGCCCCTGGCCTTGTTTTCACTGACAATATGGAGCTTTTCCATCTTCTCTTTTTGCAGATGTAGTTCATTTGATTTCTATGTGTTCCATCTGGCAAGGTCCATGTGTATAGTCGTCTGCTATGGTGTCTAAAGAAGGTATTTGAAATAAACAAATCATTGGTTTTGCAGAAATCTATCATGCTTTCACCAGCATCATTTCTATCACCAAG
>NW_006408996.1:80526-92641 GCF_000296735.1 Chrysochloris asiatica | reverse complement strand
CTGAGCAAATAATACGAGAAGCTGGGTTCTATGAAGAAAAACGTGGCATCAGGATTGGAGGAAGACTCATTAACAACCTGCGATAAGCAGATGATACAACCTTGCTTGCTGTGTATATTCCCTCTCTTTTTATCAGAAGGATGCTTCATTCTCCACTCTAGTCCACTGTAGCTATGACACTGACTCTGGGTCCGGGAGATCCCAGGCCTTGCCAAACTTCTGGCCAAGCAAGTCTCCACCGGGGTTCACAGGAGTGTATTGAATGTGGTTGGACTTGGCTGGCAGCTTCACTGCTGTTTTTCCTTTACTTCATCTTATTGGTGACCAACGTAGTCACCAGTCAGAACATGTGTCTGCTCGTGGATTCCCATTGAGTCTCAGTCTTGGAAGGGGGTTTTCCCTGAGGGGACCTGACCACTCACCTTGATGTCTCCTGGGTGAGCAACTTGTTTGCTCTTGTAGTAGACAGCCGTACTTCTGTTATCCTTTTGTATTTTTCCAATCAGTCTTGCTTTCGAGAAGTATCTTCTTTCTTCTTGCCATTCCATACTGGTCTGCTTGTTCTTTCCAGTAAAATTACCCACCACAGAAGATGCCAGATGGGTTTCAAGATTCTACCTATGGTTTTATGTAATGCAGAGGCTCCACAGGAAGCCTCCTTCAATGGGCACGTTGTAGTCCCACTTTAGGTTTTCCTATCAGTTATAGGCAGAAGATGGGCTTACAAGCATTCTATGGTGATCTTTCTGGCTATTCCTTTCTCTTCCCTTCAAGTTACTATTTTATATTGGTATGTCAGTGAAACCAATATTCAAAAGACAGCCAAGCATCTTAACATTATTTCTCCCATTTGCCCATTCCAACCATGTCTCAATCCCTGTATCCCAGAGCCCTGTTGTTCCAAGGTTGTGCATGCATCATTATTTATCTTTGTCCCAATTAGCCCATGCAAAACTGCCAAATTGTTTTCCCATTCACCTTATTCTTCCATTCCCCTCCACATTCTTGTGTATTGCCCCTCTCCCTGGTTCCCAAAATATCCTGTGTCTATTCCCTACCCTGTTCTCCACCTTCCCCTCCCTCCCCTCACCCCAAGCCCACATCCTGGTTACTGGCAAAGAATCCCTCCCCCCCACCACCACCACTTTAGTATGGGTTCTTTTTCTTAGTCTTTTACATTAGTGGTCCTATGAAGTATTTCTTCTTTTGTGACTGATTAATTTTACTCAACATAATGTCCTCAAGGTTCATCTATGTTATGCGATAGCTTACAGCCTCCTTGTTATTCTTCAAGGTAGCATAGTATCCCATTGTGTGTGTGTACCACAGCTTGTTTATCCATCCTTCCATTGATGGACACTTAGGCTTTCTCCATCTTCTTGCTGTTGTAAATATTGCTGCTATGAACATTGGTGTGCATATATCTACTCATGTTATGGCTCGTATTTCTTGTGGGTAAATACCAAGTAGATGAATTGCTGGGTCATAAGGTATTTCTATTCCCAACAGTCTGAGGAAGCACCATATTGCTTTCCAGAGAGGTTGGAAAATTTTTCAATCCCACCAGCAATGCAGGACTATCCCAGTCTCTCCACATCCTCGGCAGCATTTGTTGTCCTCTACTTTTTTGTTCTTTGCTGTTATTGCTGGTGTGAGATGATATCTCATTGTTGTTTTGATTTGCATCTCTCTAATGGCTAGTGATCGTGAACATTTCTTCATACGTTTGTAGGTTGCCTGGATCTCCTCCTTGATGTAGTGTCTAGTCATGTCCTGTACCCATTCTTTAATTGGGTTATTTGTCTTTTTCTTGTAGAGGTGTTGTAGTTTCCTATATATTTTAGAAATGAGTCCCTTGTCTGATGTGTCATTGCAAAAAATATTTTTTCTCATTCTGTGGGTTCATTTTTTACTCTTCTGGTGAAGTCTTTTGATGCACATAAGTTTTTCAATTTTTAGTATGTGACAGTCATCTATTTTGTCTACTTTTGTTTGTGTGGTTTTCACAATGTTTGGTTGTCTGGGTATACCCTGAATTAGAGCCCTCACATTTGTCCCTATTTTTTCATTGATGGCTTTCTTAATTTGGGGATTCACATTTAAGTCTTTAATCCATGCTGAGTTGGTTTTTGTATAAGGTATGATGTAAAGGTCTTTTTTCAGTCCTTTGTTTATCACGTCCCATACTGTGTTGTTAATGACAAGTTGAAGATGAATTGTGTCATATATTTTATCAAAAAGAAAATTTAATATGTATATTGAAATAAAATGCTGTCTGTGATAGGAGAATATCTATATTCCTATACAGAAGATCAATTAATACAACTGTGTTTTTTGTTTTTTTTGTTTTTAATTTACCTACTGAACATTAAATCCAGTGAATGAAGAAATTGAATAATTCTGTCACCTTCAATAGTCTGAAACTAATGAAGCATATAATCAAGATGCATTGATAAATACCAGTGATTGGAATTTGAAAGTTGGACAACTAGAGGAAGAATGGATGGTTGGAAGACATGGTCTTTGTGATAGAAATGATATTTGAGAGATCATGAAATAATTTTATAAGATTAATAACTTCTTTATTACAAATATCATTTTTTTAAATAACATAAACGGTGAATATACACATGAACCTCACCAGATGTAACACACAGGAATCAAATAGACTATATCGGTGGGAAGAGAAAATGGAGATGTTCAATATGATCAGCCAAAACAAGCCAAGTGCCAACTGTGGATCAAGCCATCAGTTACTTGTATGCAGGTTAAAACTGAAGCTAAAGAAAAATTTAAAAAGAACTGGAGTTATAAAACCAAAAAGGAAGAGCATGCTTAATATTTGTTAAGCTTATAGAAATGAAGAAAATCCTTTCAAGCCTTGAGTTGCAATATTGAAGTTTACTGTGGAAGGAATTCACAGACTCATTGTGCCAAGAAAGGATTGCTCAACCTTCTACCATTTCAGGAGGAAGCATATTCTCAAGAATTGATGGTATTTAAGGCAGAAGTCCAAGCTGCACTGACAGGATTAGCAAACAGTAAGGATCCAGAAATTGATGGAATACCAATTGAAACATTTCCACAAACTGATGCAGCACTGGAAGCACTCATTAATTTATTCCAAGAAATTTTAAAAACAGCTTCTTGGGCAACCAATTAGAAGACATCCATATTTGTGAACATTCCAAAAAGAGCTGACCCATTGAAATGGGGAAATCATTGAAAATTTTCATTAATATAAAAATCAAGTAAATTTTTGCTGATGACAATTCAAAAGCAGCATATCAATACTGACCTGCTTGAAATTCTGGGTAGATTCAGAATGAATGATATCTTTGCTGACATCAGATGGATCTTGGCTGAAAACAGAAAATACCAGACAGATGTTCACTTGTGTTTTATTGACTAGGCAAATATATTCTCCTGTGTGGATCATAACAAACTATGGATAATATTGAGAAGACTATAATTCCAGAACACTTTAATTGTGCCCATGCAGAAATGGTACAAAAAACAAGAGGCAATCATTTGAGCAGAACAAGAGGATAATGCATGGTTTAAAATCAGAAGTTGGCATGCCAGCATTGCATCCTTTAACCATACTTAGTCAATCTTTATTATGAGCAAATAATCTGTGTGTTGCACTTCATGGATAAGAACCTGGGATCAGGATTGGAGAAAGCATCATTTATGACCTGCCATATGAAGATGATTTAAAGCACTTGATGATGAAGATAAAACACTAGGGTCCTTCATATGGATTATAATACAATATAAAGAAAACAAAAATCATCACAACTGAACTAATAATGACATCCTGATAAATGGAGAAAAGAATGAAGTTGTCAAATACTTCATTTTGCTTTGATTCACTGTCAGTAAGCCTTTCTCCAACCCTGATACTGTATTCTTCATTATCAATGCTCCTGGAAGCAGCAGTCAATAAATCAAATGATGTATTAGGAAATCTACTGTAAAAGTCAACAGTGTTAAGTAGCAAAATTCACACTTTGAGAATTTAGGTGTGTCTGACCCAAGTCATGGAATTTTCAATGACCTCATATGCATATGAAAGTTGGACAATGCATGAGGAAGATTATAGAAGTGAAGTAAAGTCAGAATGCTCCCTAGCAGTGAGGATAGTGAAACTTTATTGCATATATTTTGAACATGTTGGCAGAGGAACCAGCCCAAAGCAAATGACATGCTGTTTAATAACATAGAAAGTCCACAAAAAAAAGAGAGAAAATCCCCCAATGAGATGGAATGATGTATGTAATAATTGTAACAATGGTCTCAAACATAACAAGTATTGTGAGGATGGCTTAGGACCAGGTATTCTTTGTTCTGTAGTGCATACCATCACTGTAAATTGGAACCATTTAGGTACCAACTTGAGGACAACTAACAACAACAACAAAAAGCTTTAAAAGCTGAAAATATGTAAAAAAAAAAGATTGACTTTTAACAAATACTATAGGTTTTTGAAAATAATTTAAAAAAAAAAAATCTGTATGGAGCTTATTATATCTTTCCTTAAAGTCTCCAAAACCTAAATCATAATTTCTTTCTAGTTCTATCCTCTATCATGTATAAATTATTCTTTGGGGAATTATTGAACAGGGGATTTTAATTAAATTTTCCAATTACCCGACTTTCTCTTGACATGTTACCTTGTTATTTGATGTAATTAAGTGAACATCCCACAAAGGTGTCAAGTTATTTATTTTACTGATAATGAAATATAGACCCAGATTTATAAGGACTTCAACTATTAGAGCAGTAGAATATACTCAGGTTTGCTGGAATCTATTGTTTACACTATCCTGACAAATTAGAGATCAACAATCCTTTCTCTTCCCTTTGAAGTATTAGGAGTTGTGGAGTACACCTTTGTGAAAGATTTCTTCCAGTATTGTAAATCAATTCCATATATTCTACCTTTAATTTTGTTGTTTAATATTTTATTTCAAACATCTCCCAAATTGCATTCCTTATTAATTCTTGGTTTAATCTAGATTTCATATTATCACTATAACAGTTTTATGGAGTCCTGGTGTGGCCCTGTGGGTTAATGTGCTGGACTGGAAGGTCAGTTTGAACCTTAAGGTTGGCAGTTCAAGCTCACCAGCTGCTCCTCGAAAACACTCAGTATATGTCAAAGCGGACTCAAAGGCACTATAAAACAACAACAGTTTTATAATTAAAGTATCAATATAGATGACTCCCCAAATAGACTGCAAGCTGCTTTTACCAAGGTGTTGTGTTTGTTTGTTTTTATATGAAACTTTAAGACCAAACCAGCTGTCATGGAGGTGTTTCCAACTCTTGGCAACCTCAAATGTTTCAGAGTAGCTCTGTGTGCCATCAGGCTTTCCAAAGCTGATTTTTCTGAAGAAGATTGCCAGACTTTTCTTTCAAGGTGTCCTTGGATGGACTCAAAGTGATCTTGCAGTCCAGTGCATTATCCTGCAGTGCCAAAATATTGTTTTGGAAAAATAGACAAGAACTGAAGTGAGAAATATTTATTATTATACTAAATTGCATACGATTTAATGTTGGTGGTGGTAGTGCGTCGTCGAGTCGGTTCCAACTTATAGCAACTCTGTGTAGGTTTCTGAGGCCTTATATCTTTACGGGAGCAGAAAACCTCATCTTTCTCTCGCCGATCAGCTTATAGTTTCGAACTGCTGACCTTGAGGTTCGCAGCTCGATTTATAATCACTACGCAACCAGAGCTCCTTTTTGTTGCTGTTGTGAAGTGCTGTCGATTAGGTTCTGACCCATAGCGACCCTGTATAGGGTTTCCAAGGAGCAGCAGGTAAGCTTGAACCGCCAACCTTGCAGTTCAAACGGCTTTGCAGTCTGGCGCATTAACCCACAGCGCCACACCAGGACTCCTTTAGGGCAGCAGAAAAACCTCTCCTTTCCTCCACTGAACTACTGGTAGAATTGAACTACTGACCCTTCAGTTAACAGCTCCATGTGTCAGCACTATGTTACCAAGGCTTCTTATTATAGAGATAGATATTTTGTAGTTTTGATCCTTCGTCCCATGTGACTCATATAAATGAGAGGAATTGGAGGGCTGGCTAAATGTCCCTGAATTCCAATTTCATTATCTAGTTAAAGATGTAAATACTATTTGTATAAAATAATTGTAATGCTAAATTCAAAAGATGGATGTGACTTTAAAATAATATTAATATTAACATTTACTGTTGTGGTGTGATAAGTCTGGTGTTGCCCTGTAGGATAAGCAATGGACTGCTAACCAAAAGCTCTGAGGTTCAAACCCACCAGCTGCTCCTATGAAATTCCATACAAGGTTCCTATGTGTTGGAATGATTTGAGAGGATTAAAACAAAAAACTATCATGGGAGTCTTGATGTGGTGCTATAAGATAAGCACTGGACTCCTAACTCTAGGTAAGTGGTTCAAAACCACTAACCACTCCTCAGAATCCCTATACAGGGTCCCTATGAGTTGGAACTGACTCCATAGCACTTAACAATTACTTTAATTATCACCAACAATGAAATATATATTTGATAGCTTATTTTTTCTATGTATTTCTCTATTACTTTTTTTCCCCTGGTATAAAAGGTGAAGACATTGTGTCCTCTAGAGGTCAAATAAGTTGCCATTGAGCATGTAACTCTGTTTTTGAACAAGGATTTGAAGTTGTGCAGTTTGCATATGGGGTTTTTACTCTTAGCAACCAACTATAATGTGTAATATGCATGCATGTTGCAGACTACTACTTCATTTTTCCATCTTTCTCACTTTTCCTAGATAAACATAAACTTCAGAATAATTTTAAGTATATAAATTCAAAACAGAGTCTGTAAGTGTTTGCCAGTTCCTAACGCCTGGCGAGGTTAGCTACTGTAATATAAATCAATTTGGAATATCATTCTCATGGCACTCTGGCAACAAATATCTCCAAGTGAATGGAAAATTACAATGTTGAATTTATTCCATTCACCAAATAAAAACTATAATCTTGTCTTCTTCTTAGTATAGAAAAATGTAATAAAAATACTTCATTCTACAACTGCCAAGCACTGCTTTTTTTTTTTCTGGACAATTACAGTACCGACTCTTCCTTTCTTAACTGTACATTTGTGGATTTTATATCCCAACCAATCAAGACTATTTACTTCACTTAGAACTTCTCCTGCCAAAAAGGTAATTTTGTGTATAAATTGTTCCAATCTGGGAATCCATCCAAAAGAAGCTGTTCAGGTGAATAACAGTGTGATTTACATGCAGGTAGGAAACATAAGCTGAGAAATTGTATAAACATGCTAACTAAAGATATGGCAAAGAATTGAGCTAACTAGGCAGGTATGTCACTTCCCTGCTTGTGATTTAAACACCTAGAAATATTCTATATTTTGCTTTATTTTTTGCATATTTACCAGAATGAATTTTCTTTTGAGGTCCGCTTACATATGATTTGTAGGAAAAATAGCTGTTAGGATAATGCCTTATAGCTTCACAGAATATAATGGCAAAAATACTAGTAGAGTAGAAAGAGATCTTTCTTTCTCAAGTTAGAAAGCAGAATCATGCTTAGCAGGTGCATTAACACACCTGAGGATGTAATATAATTTTTCTCTATTTTTATATTTTTAAGCCTTTATACAAGTACTGTAGCGTTACATTTTTTGTCCTGGTAAAAAGTGTGTGGGGGTCATGTCTAGCCTGCATCAGCTCCACAAGGAAAAAAATAATAGCCATTGAATTTACTTGATAGGGCTTTTCTATCCAAAGATTTCTTAACTCCCACCAAGTGATTGGGTTGTTGTTGTTGTTCAGTGGCTTTGAGTCGGTTCTGACCCATGGTGAACCTGTATTTCTGAGGATTTCTGAGGTGCGACTGGTGAGGTTGAGCTGCCTACCTTGTGGTTTAAACCAACATTGAGGTCAAGTGCCACAGGAGATATTCAGGACTCAAAGGCTGGGATTGGTTAGTTTTGCTCTCCACCTAGGTTTAAAAGTAGCCATATCAGCAGCAGAGACATAAGATTTCATGATTATCTAGAAGGAAGAACATGAGTGAAGCTGAAAAACAGCTACAGCAGAGACAACAGCACAGGCAAAGGAAGAGACAACAGCAGCATGGACAGACAGAGGCGCTTAAGGCTCTACACTGAAGGACTAAGGAAAGCTAACTGCCTATGGTCAGCAGCCTTACTTGAAGAATGTCCCTTTGGGCATTTATTGGTCCCTTGGCTAAAAGAATTTGTAACACTTCCCCAAGCATGTCAGAAGGAAGAAGTATGTCTGCAATATGGAGGACCTCAAAAGAAAATGCATTCTGGTAAATATGCAAAAAATAAAGCAAAATGTAGAATATTTCTAGGTGTTTAAATCACAAGCAGGGAAGTGACTAGAGAACTGCTGGGTCCCGAGCTTTCTGATCCTGAATTGTAGCTTGTTCATTTCCCTAACAAACCTTATAATTGTGAGTATTGCTATGACTTCTGTGTGATCATTGCAATGGATTATCAAAACCCAGATGTGAAGCAAAGAGTGTTGTGGAAGAAATGTTTCATGTCAGAATTGGGTATAGAAGGTTGCAGGGTGGAAGCATGTCTGGCCTCCACATCATAGGAATCTGCCTTGGGCTGGTTTTGAGTTTTATTCTTTGTTTCTCTGGGAAGCCAGGGGAAATTAGACATGACTCCCAAGTAGTTTTTGCAGTCATCATCAGCCGAGGTTCATTCCTATGAGATGTAAGTCAGATATGCCACCACCCTCCAATATCTTTGCCCTATTCTAATATCAACCATTCCTCCTACAGCACTGTCCTTCTCTGCTCAGTTCCGTAATCCAATGGCCACACAGAACTCTGAGAAATACTAAAGATTATGTGGTATTTTAGGTAAGTTAACATGAACCATTCAGGATCAGAAGCAACTTAGGATACAACAGCTGTCTGGTCAGGAGTGCCTTTTCTCAGCCTTAGAATATCTCTCATTCTCAAACTCATTCTCATACCTTATTCTCAAAATCTCAGGGTTTGGGGGCCTCTGCCCTGCTCAGGTAAATGTTACAGGGCTCCTTTAGCCCTGTGGATACATTCCCAAAGAGCACACTCAATTTCAAGTTAGACTTCTGCCTGAAGGCACTCAAGCTCATTCAGTTCATGCGCAGGGAAGTATGGAGCTCTCTGTCCTACTGCCTTTGCTACTTCTGCTTCTCTGTGCAGGAATTCTGAGGTTCAAAGGACATGCTCTGCTTCCAGATCTTTTTTCTTAATAATTTTCAAATCATGTGTTCCTACTTTTAAGATGATTTTTTTAAAACATGATAAAACAAATCCCTGTGCTAGAGTCTCCCTGTACCCTATTTGCTTGGCTGCATCCAATCCATGACGGCTATGAGACAAATTAAGTAAATTCACTGTACCACACTAGTTTGTTGTTGTTGTTGTTTACCTAAAATAAGAATGGACATTACCAAAACACTGACTTTTTTTTTTTTTTAAGCAATATATTCTGTAAAAAGCTAAAACTATAACTATCTGCAAAATTGTACCAGAACATTTTAGAAGTTAAAGAAAGCTATGATGAATCAATAAAATTATTAAATAAAGGAATCAAAAATAGTGTGCAATGCTAGGCTTTAGTATTCTTGACAAAGGAATAAATATACTAAAGCCTATCATTAAGGAACTCTGGTAGTGTAGTGATTATGAGTCAGGCTGCTAACCTCAAGGTCAATAGTTCAAAACTACCAGCTGTTCTGTGGAAGAAAGTTGAGGCTGTCTGCTGCTGTAAAGTTTTACAACCTTGGCAACCCTATGCAAAGTTGCCATGAGTCGAAAGCAATTCCACAGCACACCACCACCAAAGCTTACCATCGCATACTATTGGTGACTCTTTTAATTAATAATTTTAGTCTTTTGATGAAAGGAAAATCTCTTTAAAACCAATGAATATTTGGGAGCATGGTGGCTCCATACACTAAGCACTGAACTAAGAACCTCAATGCCAGTCTCTCCTAGGGAAACAGATAAGGCTTTCTTCTCCTGTGAATATTTAAAGCCTTAAAAACCCTATATACCGCTTCCAAGACTGAAACTCAGGGGGGACAGAGGAGCGGACATGTGGGCTTGCTGGTGACCATGTTGTTCTGCTGGTGGGTGGAGGAGGGGGAAAGGCAGGGATGAGGAGATTGGCTGAGTTCCACCATGTTCCGTGGACTCCTGTTGACCTGGAGATGGAAGAGAGAAGAGGAAGGGTTTGTTTGTCAGAAACGTGGTGAAACCTGGATATTCATGGTTCCATGGACAAGAACATAGCTATGGAGGGCTAGAGTTGAGAGTGAAGTGTCTGGCTTATGTGAAGTGAGGGGAGATGCACAAGGATGC
This sequence comes from Chrysochloris asiatica, assembly GCF_000296735.1. Classification (NCBI taxonomy): domain Eukaryota; kingdom Metazoa; phylum Chordata; class Mammalia; order Afrosoricida; family Chrysochloridae; genus Chrysochloris; species Chrysochloris asiatica. The sequence goes on along the minus strand of NW_006408996.1, from coordinate 82,254 downwards.
CCAGACTTACAGTTAGTAGCCATATGACCTAGTCTCCATGGCTTGATAATCAGAACTTGACTAGAGGAAAGTTAAAAAAAAAAAAAAAAAAAAAAAAAAAAAACACCCCACAATTTTTCATAAAGGAAATGAATGTAAATTGCTACAATTTGATGAACTTGAACTACACTTATGGATGTAGTAGCTCAAAATACCAACTTCACATCAAGTATCAAACCTAGCCCCTCTTCATACAGGGTAGATGGGGATGGGCAACTTAGACATTGGCTACCTAAAATGAGGGGGTGATAAAGGTATGAAGTGACTGTCTTACAAGTTTTCAAGAGGAAGTTTAGTTTAAGAGTGTGTGGGGGGGGGGAAGGTAGAGTCCCCACTGAATAGCCTTCATCTTGTCTAGATAGATCTAGTGAAAAGAGATGGGGATAAGATTCTCATGATTCAATAGTGAGTAAATGTTATCATGACTGATTGTGACTGTCACAGCTGTAAAGGTAGAAACTTTGTAACAAAAATGAGGGAGTAGTTAATCTTACAGTCTAGTTATAGGGGACCCTAGGACCATCACAGGAGAAGAGCACAAGCAGAATGCAGGACCCTATCCAGAGAAGAGGCAATACCAGAGATGGAGGCAGAGATGAGAACATGGAGAAAGGAAGCAGCTGAGGACTCTGGGCTCATGGAAACAGAGGAACTAAGTACTGGCAGTCAGGAGGCAGGCTTGCAGAATGTGCCCTTTGGTTGTTCAGATTATTATGTATTCCTGAGTGTTTTTGTGTACATCCCTGTCCCACCCTCCACACCCCCCAAAACACACAAAACCCTATATAGGGTCACTAGAAGTGAGAACCAACTAATAGGCACTTAGCAACAACAACCATGAGTATTTAAAATGCATTAATAGCAATTTGCAACAACAATTCGGGTCTAAATCAGACTTCTTCTGACTTCACAAGGGGGAAGGAGAATCAAACTCAAAACCAGCCCAAGGCAGATGCAATAAATGAGCCCCTCTCTGCTGTCACTGTCCCAATCCATATCATTGGGAGTCTTCCTCTTTTTCTCTGACTCTGCATTTTGCCTAACATGATATCCTTCTTTGCGGACAGTTCCCTCCTGATAATATGATTGCAAAAGTTGGAAAGTGAAGTCAGTAGAAGAATTGATGCATTTGAATTATGTTGTTGGAGGAGAATATTGAAAGTGCCATGGACTGCCAAAACAACAAACAGATCTGTGTAGGAAGAAGTGTAGCCAGAGTGTTCCTTGGAGGCCAGGATGGCCAAACTTTGTCTCTCATACTTTGGACATATTATCAGGAGGGACCAGTCACCGGAGAAGGATATTATGCTTGGTAAAGTGGAGGACCAGAAAAAAAGAGATGACCCTCATCGAGATGGCTTGGCAAAGTGGCAGCATCAATGGGCTCAAGCATGGCATTAATTGTGAGGTTGGTCCAGGATAAGGCAGTGTTTCGTTCTGTTGTGCATAGGGTCGCTATGAGCTGGTACCAACTTGATGGCACCTAACAACAACAACAACAACAACAACAACATTAGAGATGAAGTCTGGCCATTTTTGCTTCCAGAGAACATTCTGGTTATATTCCTTCCAGCACAGATTGGTTTGTTCTTTTTACAGATATGTATCATTTAAGTAGCCAATTATTACTTTCTGATAATAAAACAGTGGTCGACTAAACATTGTGCATTAATACAATTAATATACTCA
>NW_006408996.1:73362-80410 GCF_000296735.1 Chrysochloris asiatica | reverse complement strand
AGCACTAAATTATGTTTACTATGTGATTCCTAAATTCTTCCTACATATAAACATACACATACTATTTTAGTTATCTAGTGCTGCTAAAGCAGAATTTCCACTAGTGAATTACTTGAGTTAATAGAAATATATTCTTTCAAAGTTTAGAGGCGGGAAATCCAAATTCAGGCCTCAACTCTAGGGCAAAACTGACAGGACTCTGTCAGTTCTGGAGGAAGGGCTTTGTGAACATCGGTTGACCCAGTGTTCTTTGAAGATCTTTAGGTGCCTTGTCATCACTCTTCTCATGGGTTTAAGAAGTTATAAGTGCAGACAACCACTACCAGCTTTTCATTCCTGGTAATGCATAGGTCCCTCTCTCTCTGCTGACATATTTTCCTTTTATTTAGTGAAAGATAAAAGATGATGAAATCCACACACCAGGCAAATTCTGTTTGCATCTGATCAGGTCTCTTAAGTAAGGGTATAACATCTCACCCTATCCCCCTTACAACTGATTGACATCATAAGAGACTGCTGTATCTTTACATAATTTCCCAATTACATAATAACATAACACACCCAAACCACAATAATCATGGACCAACCAAGCTGACATATATATTTGCAGACATAATTTAATCCATGACACATATGCACACACTCAGAAAGAAAAAATAAAAAGATGCATTTTCCAATGAATAATATTTGCTAAATAGTATTTCAATATAAAGAGATAAACTACTGAATAAATTTGAGAAATATAACTTGGCATTTTTAAAGTTAAAATGAATTGTTATTCAGACAGATTATCGTCTATGTAAGTGCACAAATACAGAAAAATTGCTTACAAATGTACTTACATGGACTATGTAGATAAATTGCTATTAAAGCTTATGTGCATTTCACAAAAAACAGATATTGCCAAAATTCCCTTTAACAGTGATAAATTTAGTTATTTGTTAAAGAGTATTTACCCTCAAATCAGCGTTATTTTATGATTAAAAGATACTTGAATCTGATGTTTTATTATTAAGTAACAACATTTAATGAATCTTTTGCATGGTAATTTCCATACACACAGGGATATAGGAAATATAGTATATACATAAAATCCCACAGCATAGAACAGTGATTTCTAATGAGACACTGTAGGCTAAGAACTGGACTGATATTATCAAGGTCAGTAGTTCAAATACATCAGTCTCTCTCAGAAACCTTAACAGAGTTTTCTCTCTGAGTCAAAATCAACTTGAAGACACACAACGACAGAGATACATTGGGGGGGTGTAGTGTCTTTTTAGGACTGTGAGTCACAAGGATGGCAGTTTGACCACACTAGCAGATCTGCAAGAGTAAGATGAAGCTTTCTGCATCCGAAAAGACTCATAGTCTCAGAAACCCTATATAGGGATTATTTTTTCAGTTACTATATCCAATGGTGACATAATTGTTTGTTTTGTTGTTGTTGTTAAGTGTTGTTGAGTCAATTCTGACCCATAGCAACCCTTTATAGGATTTCCAAGGAGCAGCTGGTGAGCTTGAACTGCCGACTTTGTGATTAAAACCGACTGTGCTGGACTGCAAAGTTGGTTTGAACCACAAGGTCTACAGTTTAAATCTATTAGCCACTTCTCAGAAACCCTATAGAGGGTCACTATGGGTCAGAACCGACTCAACAGCACTTAACAGCAATAACAATAACAAACAACAACAAAATCATGTCACCATTAAATATTCCAACTGATAACTAATCTCTGAATAGGGTTTTTGGGTTATAAAGCTTTTCAGAAGCAGAAAGCTTCATCTTACTCTTGCAGATCGCTGGTGGAGTTTAGATTGCTATTATTTTTTGCTGATAGGTGCTGTCCAGTCAGTTTCAACTTATAGTGACCCTAGTACAGCAAATGAAGCCCCACTCAGTTTTGGGCTGTTCCCATATGTGTTCTTATGTTTGAGCCCATTATTACAGCCACTGTATCTATCTACCTGGAGTGTCTTTCTATTTTCTGATGATGCTCTGCTTTACTAAGCATGATGTCCTTCTCCAGCATTTGTTTCCTCCTGATAACATACACAGGTTATATGAAACAGTCTCACCATCCTTGATTCGAAGGCAAATTCTGGCTTTATTTCTTCAAAACAAATATGTTTATTCTTCTGGAAATCCATGGTAATGTCAACATTTTTCATCAACACCATAATTTAAATGCATCTATTCTTCTCTGATGTTCCTTATTTATTTTACAGCTTTCACATGCATATAAACCCAAACTAAATGAACCCCACTGTCATTCAATCGTTTCTAAGCAGCGAGCTTTTCCAACGTCTTTTTTCACTGGTGTAATCAATTTGATTTCTGTGTATTCCATCTGGTGAGGTTTGTGTATAGATGTCTTTTCTGTTGTTTAAAAAGTTATTTTCATAGAATAAATAGATTGAAAAATTCTATCATGCAATCTCCAGCATCTTTTCTATCACCTAAGCCATATTTTCCAACTACTGATATCTTTGTTTCCAACCTTTGCATTCTGATCACCAGTAATTATCAATACATCTTGACTGCATGTTTGATAAGTTTCAGATTGAAGAAGTTAGTAGAATTCTCCAAGTTCATCATCACTGATAATATAATATAAAATATTTCAATACTATTGCAATGGACACATATGTGTCTTTCTGACAAATTAATGAGTCAAATATTATTTAAAAGTCTTATCTCCCTGAACATATAAAAAATGTCTCCGTTTATCTTCCTGAAAATATTTCTTTTTCAAGAGAATTGGAGTTAATTAAACTGACTAGGATGTATCATTCTCACAAATTTAGATATGTTGTTGTTCAGTGTCATTGAGTCAGTACTGACTCATAGTGACCCTATATACAACAGAAGGAAACTGATCTTGTGGTAGAATGCTTACGCTACAGCACCACACCAGGACTCCTGAAGTGGGTATATATTAGGACATTTGAATGTAAATTAGCTCTATTCATACTTAGCTTTGCACATGAATGTTAATTTTAGAAAAGGGCAAATTATTGTCTAAATATCAACATGGCTGTTTATTATTTAGGACCTGAATCAAGTTTTCAGAAGTAGGTTTAAATGTCTGCCTAAAAAGTATGCTACTGTTCAAATTAAGAACAGTTATTACACAGTAGGCCTTTCAGATAACATAGAACACATGTGTGATAAAATGTAAACATGGCCATAAGAATTACCCCTTCTTGCATCCATAATCTCTCTTCTTTACTAACTACCACGCTTGCAATTGGGGGCACCATAGTCAATGAGATGGGGAAACATAACACAAGCAGTATCTTGTAAAGCATTTCTGTCTTGTATTTGTGTCCTTTCTACCACCAAATGAACCAGCTTGAGCAAACCTTCTCCACCGATTGATGATTTTTCATTGGCCTGATGATTGCCTAGCTGACAGGCAGGGAAGCTAACTGCCAATGCAACATTTATCTCAGTGCATATTACCAGAAAAAAATTGCTAGCTGACTCCAGCCCAACTAACACATCCTAGAATTTATAAGTGAAATAAATGGCTGTGGTGTTAAGCCATTATGTTTTATGACTAAAAATAGGAGGTAAAAAAAGGCTTACTGTTACTGTAATTATTAATCTGATGTATTTAATTAAATAGCTTCAGTTTGGTCTGTTTTATACATTGATTTACATCTAGGGACAACTTTAAAGTTGCATGCTTTACTTAGAAAAGATATACACAAATATTTTTTTGAGTGAAGAATTCATTGTAGCACTTTTAGCTTAATTTACCTCAATGTCATTTCTTTCATATATTAAGGATGAGTGTTTTACCTAGGCGTCAAATCTAAAAGACTCGATGATTCCAGCAAACCTGAAAATAACTGTGGTGGTATGTATCATTACTATCAATAATTTCATTTTATTCCTCACTCCACACAAATAACTTGATAAAATTATATGCATTTTAAGTGATTACATTTGGAAAATAAAATAAATCTGTTCATAGACATTTGGGAAGCAATTTAGGACATTATTTAAATCTTGATACATTTAATTACTTCAATAATTGCACTTCTTGTTGTTTAGTGTGTTGTTGTGTCATTTCTGACTCGTAGTGACCTTGTATAGGCTTTCAGAGGCTATAAATCCGTATCAGAGGAGAAAGCTTCAGTTTGTCACAAAGAGTGATGGGTGGGTTTGAACTGCTTATCTCACAGTTAGCAGCCTAATGTGTAACCTATAACACCACAAAGACTTCACACAAAAATTCAACATAATATTCTAAAGTAAAGCAATTTACATCAAAATCTTAGAAACTAATGTAGTAAAAAAGACAAATAGTATCATTTTTATTTTAATTGGCTGAATCAAGCTCACCATCCACTTCTCAGAAACCCTAAACAGGGTCGCTATGAGTCAGAACTGACTCGCAGTCACTTAATGACAACAACAAAAAAAGATAATACATATCATATACCTTGTCTGTATTCTCTGATAGGTGCTTCATTTAAAAATATATGATACTATAATAAATATATGCATGTATGCATACATACATACATAAGATTCTAGTCATCTCTCTCACAGTACTCTGTACTTCTTATCTGGGATTAGTAATTCATTGCATTGGCCCCATAGAATTTAGATACAATACTCACAGTTGTGAGGTTTATTAGGGAAGTTAACCAGTTACAATTAAGCATCACAAATTCTCAGGGTACAGTCCTTCAATTCAGAATTTCATTTCAACTGTGCTCCCAAGGAGATCTCTCTCTGTCAGGACAGTGTATCAAATATTTTTAGAGCTGATGATCACGTTGCTATTAGTCTCATTGTGAAGGCACTCAGCTCTAGTTCCATGGAACAACAATCCAGTTGCTGTTGTTAGGTGCTGTAGGGCTGGTACCTACCCAACGTGACCTTATGTATTACAGAATGAAACACTGCCACATCCAGCATCAACTTCAAAGTAGTTGCTACTCTTGAACCCATTGCTGCTGTCATTGTGCCAATTCATCTCAGGGTATCTTCCTCTAATCCACTTGTCACTCCGGATAACATGTTTGAAGTATGAGAGAAGAAATCTGGCCATCCTGGCTTCTAAGGAGCATTATGGCTGCACCTCTTCCAGAACAGATTTGTTTGTCTTTTTAGTAGACCACAGTACTTTTAATATTCTCCTTCAACATCATACCACAAATGCATCAATTCTTATAAATTCTGCTTTATTCATTGTCCACCATTCACATGCATATGACATAATTGAAAATACCATGGCTTGGGTCAAGTGCACATTAGTCCTCAAACTGACATCTTTGCTCTTGAACATGTTAAAGAGGTCTTGTGAAGCACATTTGCTTAATGCAATACTTGGTTTAATTTCTTCCTGAGTGTTGGTTCCATGAAAGTTGATAGTTGTTCCTAGCAAAATGATGTCTTTAAAATACAACTTCAAACTTTTCTCCATTGATCTTGATGTTATTTATTGGTTCAGTAATGAAGATTTTTGTTTTCATTACATTGAGGTGCCACCCATGTTGAAGGCTGTGGTCTTTGATCTTCATCAGTAAGTATTTTAAATCCTTTCACTTTTAAAAATCAAGGTTGTATGATTTGCATATCACAGGTTTTTAATGAGTTTTCTGCCAATCCTGATATAATTTGATACAGATTCAAAATGACCACTACAAGTCCAATTCAGCTCATTAAAACCTTGGATATCTATATTTATGCATTCCATTTCATTTTGACAACTTCCAATTTTCCTCAGTTCATACTTTGTACATTCCATGTTCTGACTTTTAATGGATATTTCCAGCTGTTTCTCTGCATTTTGAGTTGTGCCCCATCAGCAAATGAAGTTCCTGAGAGCTTTACTCCATTCATATCATCACAATCAAGTCAGGAGGCAGTCTTCCACAGTCATATTTTGAACCTTCCATATTTATGGGATCATTTATTGGCACTATATCTGACAATATTCTGGCACTCTTCATCATATTTCACTCTTCAATATTCATGTGCTATCTGTCAGTGTTCCACTGCTATTCATAAGATTTTCAATGATTATATATTTGGAAGTAGTCCATCTTTCCTTCTTCATAGTCTTTCTTAGTCTGGAACCTCATCTGAAATCTGTTCATCATGGGTGGCTCTCCTGGTATTTAAAATATTCATGGCTAACTTCTAGAATCACAGAAATCTGCAAGCCAACATAGTATGGCATAATGACAAATGAATGCTATCTACTTATACCTCCATGGGTCAGCAATCCTTTCTTCCCTAATTAAGTCCCTGGAAGCACCCAACTCAGCAGGCAAGCCTCTTACCCAAAGTTACTCAGATTTACTTGCTCTATGGTCTGAGAAGTCACTCAATCTGACTTCTGCTCTTGCTCTTGCTTCTGCTGTTGCTACTCCCCTGACACTCCTGCAGGATCACATATTTCGTTTCTGGGTTGAGGAAGTTCAATGTTGTCCTAGTCTGGTTTCTTAGTAAAGCAAAATTGATAAAACATGCATATACAGAGAAGTTTATATCAAAGAAATGACTTACGCATTTGTAGAGCTGGACAAGTTCCAAATTCATGTGTCAGATGTCAGTCTCAAGACTTCTTCTGACTCACTTATCTTCAGGGCTACTGGCTGCAGAAGTGAATTTATCTAAGGTTGCCTGATAAAATGTCAGGCTGCTCATGACTCCCAGAATCAACAGGCTATAGAACAGAATACTGACTTAAATTCAGAGAAACAGAGGATAGATGACACACTAGATGCAGAATCCAGATCCAACACAAAGCAAAGAAGCTTTGCCTGAGTGTTCAATATTTTGGAAGCAGGCCAAATCATCTAGTAAACTTTCTTTCAATGGATTGGGTACTCTTGTTGTTGTTGTTGTTGTCAGGTGCCATCGAGTCAGAACCGACTTATCGCGACTCCATGCACAGCAGAACGAAACAATGTCCGATCCTGGACCAACCTCACTACCGCTGCCACACTTGAGTCCATCAATGATGCCACCTGGCCGATCCATCTCGTTGGAGGTCTTCCTCTTTTTCTCCGACCCTCCACC
>NW_006408996.1:64120-71988 GCF_000296735.1 Chrysochloris asiatica | reverse complement strand
GGTACTCTTAGCAGATCTCATAATTGGGAAATCCTACATGGTATTTGCTAAAGCAGAATCCAAACCTAGTCAATTTGACTGAAGATCTTAACTATCAAAAATGTACAGTGATCTTTAGGATCAAAATACATTCTCCACTCATATCTCTTCTTTAATGATAGAAGTAACATCTTTTAAGCCTGAAATAACATCTTTTAAGCCCATGTTAGAGTCCCAAGATTTTGCAATTACAATTAAGTTTTTTAATAAGCACAACTGAATCATATCATTCTATCAGCATCTTCTCTCACCATTTTTTTGTCCAGAACTTCAGCAGTTGCTTGATGGGAGTTACAAAGACCATGGACAAAAACACCATATAAGTAACCCACTGCACTGCTGACATATTTTCATAAATATTCCTTACTATTAACAAAACACAAAATAAAAAATGCTTTATGAAATTTGTGTAAACATAGTTACATATTCTTTCCTTTTTTTCTTCCTTCATGAAAACTTAATTGTAATGCTATGTTTAAAAATTAAAATGAATTTTAATTTGAGATTTGATTGTCTGCCTACTTTCCTTTTCTTTTCGTTCTATATTTTATATGATTAAACTGCTCACTTTTCTCTTTTGATTTGCTCTCTATCATTTCTTTATATATTCCTAGATCCATTACAAGGAATTGAATAAGACAACTGTAAGAGCTGGCAAGTTCAAAATCTGCATGTAAACTATAACTACTGCATTTTGAGTCTAAAATCTGTAGACTGCTAGGTTAAATAATCCAATAGTACATATATGTCATAGTCTGAAAAACAGAATCTTTCCCTTCCCAGAAATCTAAGTTTTACTTGCAAGAGTAATGTGGATGAGACCTATCCACATCACACATTTCCTTTACAAAGTTTCAACTATTTTACATGTTAATCACAAAAGCAAAATTCATTCACAATAGCATCTAGACCACTATTTGACAAATTGACTCAAAAATTAATAATATTACTTTGTTTTGCTGTTATTTGTCTATACTCAGTTATACATTTATGAAATCACCATCAATTATATCTACAAATTATTCCAGCATCAATTTCAGAAATGAAATACCACCATTGTTTGGGGTAACTCAAGGTCCATTTCAAACCCATTGCTGTCCAGTTAATTTTTGCTCATTTGTTGTTGTTGTTGTCAGGTTCCATCGACTCATGGCAACCCCATGCACAGCAGAACGAAACAATGTCCGATCCTGGGCCAACCTCACTACCGCTGCCACACTTGAGTCCATCAATGATGCCACCTGGCTGATCCATCTCGTTGGGGGTCTTCCTCCTTTTCTCTGACCCTCCACCCTACCCAGCACAACATCCTTCTCCAACGATTGTTTCATCCGGACAATATGTTCGAAGTAGGAGAGACGAAGCTTAGCCATCCTGGCCTCCAAGGAGCACTCTGGCTGCACTTCTTCCAAAACAGTCCTATTGGTTTTTTTGGCAGTCCATGGCACTTTCAGTATTCTCCTCCAACACCACAACTCAAAGGCATCAATTCTTCTACGATCCTTCTTATTCACTGTCCAGCTTTCGCATCCATATGAGGCTCTTGAAAACACAATGGCCTGGGTCAGGCGCACCTTAGTCCTCAAGCTGACATCTCTGTTCTTCAACATTTTAAAAAGTTCCTGTGCAGCAGATTTGCCCAGTGCAATACGTCGTCTGATCTCTTGACTGCTACTTCTGTGAGTGTTGATAGTTGATCTAGAAGAATGAAGTCCTTGACAACTTCAATCTTTTCTCCATTGATAAGAATGTTGTTTATTGGTCCAGTGGTGAGGATTTTTGTTTTCTTGACATTGAGATATAATCCATATTGAAGACTGTGCTCTTTAATCTTCATAAGTAAATGTTTCAAGTCCTCTTCACTTTCAGCGATCAAGATTGTATCATCTGCATATCACAGGTTGTTAATGAGTCTTCCTCCAATCCTGATGCCACGTTTTTCTTCATAGAACCCAGCTTCTCGTATTATTTGCTCAGCATACAGGTTGAATAAGTATGGTGAAAGAATACAACCCTGTCTCACACCTTTCCCAATTTTAAAACATTCAGTGTTCCCATGTTCTGTTCGAACAACTGATTTTTGCTCATAGAGAACCTATACCACAATGTAGAATTGCCCAACAAAGTTTCCAAAGCTGTAAATCTATACAGAAGCAGAATGTCATTTCTTTCTCCTTTGGAACGTCTGGAAAATTCAAACCACCGACTTCTGGATAAGCAATTGAGCACTTAACCATGGTACCACTAGGACTCCATCATGGTTCTTCAGATTTACAAAACATATCTTCAGTTCTAGAAGGCTTATTTATAGTTTAGGCTCTTTCATTGGGGTTAGATATATTGAATATAAAGGGGGAATTCTTGTCAGTACTGAAAGAATAAAAGGAAGAGGAGTCAGGCACCAAATCTATGGATTTGGTTTGCCTTTTAAATTGTTAAGAACTGAAGTTGCAATGTAAGGTGGGTGTAAGTTGTTAGCACAGCATGCTGTGCTAGGATTTCCATCACCTTCTCAAATCCTTTATATTTCACTGCCATTTACTTTATCCAGCCTTATTCTTTTTCTCTCCAGTGAGCCTTCTTATTCTTAAGAGAAAAATAATATTAGCCAACTTTCATAGAAACCTTATACTCTCTATTCACCTTCCTTATAAGCTCAATATACAACCTATAAATGTGTTTTTTCTGAAACATTTAAAGATACATGATATAATTGTACTATCTCATGTTTGAGTTTTCTCTGTATACTTTAAAAAAAATCTACAATTATAGGAAATTTGGAAATATGAGAGTAAGTAAAAAAATATTGTTACTAGTATTGTGGTTCATATATGAATTGGTTATTCCAAACAAAGTGTGTTTGAATTTGTTTCTGCCATTATTGGGTGGTTGCAGACAAGTTCTTTCAGTCTTAGTCTCATTAGGTTGGCTTCAAAAAAACCAAGAAAATGAAAAGGCCAATCTATGCAGACTCACAGGGTCATGATGCACAACAGAAGGAAACACTGCCTGCTCCTGGACAAACCACATAGTCTTCACTCTGCTTAAGCCCATTGCTGCCGTCACTGAGCCAATCCATCTTCTTGAGGTTCTTCCTCTTTTTCTCTGACCCTCTGTTTTACCAAATATGATGTCTGTCTCCAGATAAAATATTCCTGATAGCATTTTCAAAATATGAGAGATGAAGTCTGGCCAGGCAATTACTGGTATTGCAAAGTGCCATAAAGTCAGTTCTGACTCATAGAGATCTTGTATAGGGTTTACAATGCCAGGCAATTAAGAAGCATGAATTCTTGTGTTAACCACAAGGTGGGTGGTTCAAACCTACCAGTTGTTCCTTTGAAACCCTATAAAGGGGCATTTGAGTTGGAACCGACTCAGCTAGAGATGCCAAAGACAATTCTCGTGGTTTTTTTTTTGTTTGTTTGTTTGTTTTTATTTAAATGTATTATTATAAAATTTTATAAACATTGAGCTTAAACGAGAAAAATCAAGAAAATGATACATGCCAACTTGTGTTCCGTAGTTATATCTATCCTTTGTACCTATTCTAACCTTCCCTCTATGACCTTTGGCAGTTATGTTTGGAACATTTATTTCAGTTTCAATAAACTATTTGGATGAAAAACCATTCAATCTAGTCATCTGAAGCATGACATGTGCTTTTCCAGGGTTATCAAAATATCCTACTCTTTTAAAGTCTCTTAACTATGCAATTCCAGTTTTGGGCTTTCTTCCAAACAGGATTAAAATAGAATTGCAGTTGCACAATAAACAAGAGTTGCTAATTGCCAATTTTGTAGACTTTCTTACAAAAAAGGAATATCACTTCAAAATGTGTGTTGATGGAACTTTTTCTTCTCTATTCATTTTGTTTCTGATAACTCAGGATTATTTTTTTTGCACTTGTGCATTTGAATTTTGCCTAGCTTTTGAAAGAGAACTTTCTTTTGTTAATTTTCTCTTCGCTAATGCCTTTTCTAGTCTAGAGGTATAACTGTCACAATTTCAAACTTGGGAATTTTTGTTCATAATATTATGCTTACATAGTCATCTTTAAGTTGACATTAAATAATTTTATTAAAAACTGTAATTAAGATGTGTGTGCATAACAATACAGTTTATATATATATGTCTATTTTTCTATCAGTAAGCTGATGTTTTCTGTTTTGGTTGTATTCCTATATCCTTTGTTTTGAGATATACATTTTAGAGACTCCCTAATGCTAGCACTCAAAGTATATCTAAACATGTCTCACAATTATTAGCTGTAGTTTTATTTTATGGGTTAGCCCTCATATGTTCACAAAAACTTGGGAGACATGGGAATAGATATGCGATTATAAAGATAAAGGGAAATTATAAATGAAATATTTATTAATTGAAAATGACAATGATATCTAAATTAGTTATTTTTTTCTTGCTGCCATTATGAAATAGTTTTATACTACATGTGCTAAATAAGGAGCTCTGGTAGCATAGTGGTTACTAATCAGTCTGCGAACCTTAAGGTCAGCAGTTCGAAACTACCACCTGTTCCATGGGAGAAAGATGAGGCTTTCTGTTCCTGTAAAGATTTACAGCTTTGGAAACCCTGTACAGGGTTGCAATGAGTCGGAACCTACTCCGCAGCACATAACAACAATATGTCCTAAATGTTTAATATATGGTCTTTCAGACCAATTTCTCCTACTGACTTGTTTAGAATAGAAAATTATTTTTAGTTTAGTAAACTTTCATGCTGCCAATTAATTCAGAAATTGTTCAGACACTGTTGCTTTGTTTGGAACCTCTTCTGTTTATGTCCTCAGCTTTCACCCACTCCTCTTTCAGATCTAACTTTATAAGTTAGTTGTAAATTCCTGACTCCCTAAGCTCTAGAACAACACTTAATATAGATTTCCATGATATCTTTAATTTTAAATTCCTCTCAAAATACAGTAATCTCCATTAGGACATATCTTTATACATACTCCCAGCATACAGAAAGTGTGTTGCTAATTCTGTCTATCTATTAGCTATCATAAATGATGCAGACAATATATTGTATATATTGACACTTACAAACCATTTTTAATTCTCTTTGAATCTAGATTTATGAAGTACTTGGAGGCTGTGGTAACTCTGCTAGGCCATTATCCTTAGATGTCCTTTGAACCTTCAGCCTTGAAGTTAACTTCAAGTTCCTAAAGTTACTTTTTTTAAAAAAAAATGTTTTATTGTGAATTATGTGATAGTTTACATGGGAGAACATTAGCATTACATTCATTCTATCATATATCATTTCATTGTCATGGTTACAATCCCCTCCATGCATCATCAAACAACAAAAGTGTATATAGATACTACAAGCCTGGCCCCTGGTCATCAGCTCACAGCAACTCTCCATCTCTGGCTCTAAAGTCCCCAGCTGCTGCATCTCTCAACATCATCATCTCTGCCTCCATCTCTGGCATCACTGCTTCTCTGGGTAGGGTCCCGTTCTCCGCTCTTCTCCTTTGATGGTCCCAGGGACTTCGGCTCCTAGACTGCAAAGTTAATCACTCCCCTCCTTGTTACAAAATGTCTACCTTTATATTTCCAACCCTCACAATCAGTCCTGATAACAATTATTCTCTATTTTATCACAAGAGCCCTATCTGCATTTCCTTTCATCAGCCCCGCCTAGACAGATTGGATACTACTCAGTGGAGATTCTATCTTCCTCCATGTCCCCTGGATCTAGGATCCTCTTGAAAGCTTGTAAGCCAATCATTTCTTGCCTTTGGAGCCCCTACACTTTGAGTAGTCAATGTTCAAGTTGCCCATCCCTGACCTCCCTGTGTATAGAGGGGGTGGGAATGGCACTCGCTGTGAAGATTTATTCCCTCTTTTGAGCTACTGGATCCATAGGTGTAGGTCAAGTTCATAAAATTGTATCAGATTACTCTTGTTTTCCTCTTCTTTCTTCTTCTAGTTGAGCTCTGATCATCCAGTAACTGAAGCCAGGTCAAGTGGGTATTATCTGCAAGTGTGGGTGTTCTTTGGCATATGACCTCTCTTTTTATCAGCTGAACACTTCACTCTCCACTCTAGTCCTCTGTGGTTGTCACTGACTCTGGGCCAAAGAGTCCCCAGATTTTGCCACACTGCTGGCCAACCAGGTGTCCTCCCAGGTTCACAGGAGTATATTGAACATTGTATGGCTTAGCTTGCAGGTTCATTGCTGTTTTTCTCTTCCTTTTATCAGTGATGAACGTGGTCACCAACCAGAGCGTGTATTCCCACTGAGTCTTAGTCTTGGAAGGGGGTTTGCTCTGAAGGGGCCTGACCACTTGCCTTAATGTGTCCTGGGCAAGCAACTTGCTTGTTTTTGTAATAATCAGTCAGTCTGCGTGTATTGTGTATCTCCTGTCAGTCTTTCTTTCAAGAAGTATCTGCTGTTCTTCTAGCCACTCCAGGCTGGTCTGCTCATCCCTTCAAATGTAAATTTCTCACCTCTTAAAATTCTGGATACCATTCAGGAATCCACCTAAAGTCTTATGTAATGAAGAGGATCTGAAGGAAGACTCCTTCACTGGGCATGTTGTAGCCCCATTTTAGGTATTCCAATCATTATAAGCAGAAGACTGATTTACAAGCTTTCTATGGTGATATTTCTGGCTATTCCTTTCTCTCCCCCTCCAGTGTCTATTTTATAATGGCATGCAAGGGAAACCAAGATTAAAAAAAAAAAATAGCCAAGCATCTTAACCTTATTTCCCCCCTTTTCCCATTCCAACTATGCCTCAATCCCTGTATCCCAGAAGCCTGTTGTTCTAAGGTTGTGCATACATCATTCTTTACCTCTATCCCACTTAGCCCAGGCAAACCTGTCTAATTGTTCTCCCAACCACTTTGTTCTTCCAATCCCCTTCCACGTCTTGTATAATGCCCCCCTCCCCAGCACCCAGACTATCCTGTGTCTATTCCCTGTCCTGTACTCCACCTTCCCTTCTGTCCCTTCATCCCAACACCCAAATCCCAGCAACCAGCAAAGAATACCCCCACCTTTAGTATGGGTTATTTTTCTTAGTCTTTTAGAGTAGTGGTCCTATGCAGTATGTCTCCTTTTGTGACTGACTAATTTCACTTAACATAATGACCTCAAGGTTCATCCATGTTATGTGGTGGCTTGCAGCTTCCTTGTTATTCTTCAAGGTAGCATAATGTTCCATTGTGTGTATGCACCACAGTTTGCTTATCCATTCTTCAGTTGATGGGCGCTTTGGCTGCCTCCATCTTTTTGCCATTGTAAATAGTGCTGCTATGAACATTGGTGTGCATATATCTACTTGTGTTATGCCTTTTATTTCTTGTGGGTAAATACCAAGTAGAGGAATTGCTGGATCATAAGATATTTCTATTTCCAAGCTTCTGAGGAAGTGCCTGATTGCTTTCCAGAAAGGTTGGATCATTTTGCAATCCCACCAGCAATGCAGGAGTGTCCCAGTCTCTCCACATCCCCACCAGCATTTATTGTCCTCTACTTTTTTTTATCTTTGCTATTATTGTTGGTGTGAGATGACATCTCATTTTTGTGTTGATTTGCATCTCTCTAATGGCTAGTGATAGTGAACATTTCTTCATATGTTTGTTGTCTGCCTGGATCTCCTCTTTGGTGAAGTGTCTGTTCATGTCCTATGCCCACTTTTTAATTGGGTTATTTGTCTTTTTCTTGTAGAGGTTTGTAGTTTCCTTTATATTTTACAAATAAGTCCCTTGTCTGATGTGTCATTGCAAAACATTTTTCCCATCTGTGGGTTCCTTTTTTACTCTTTTGGTGAAGTCTTTTGATGCACATACGTTTT
>NW_006408996.1:59639-60714 GCF_000296735.1 Chrysochloris asiatica | reverse complement strand
TGGACTTGGGTGATTCTTCTTGTTCTGAAATGTCAATGATTCTTAAGTTATTTCTGTGCATGTTGTCCTACATGAATCTTAGACCCTCTTCAGATTTTTTTATCCTTTTATCTGTTTGCTCTTCTATCTTAGTGGTATTAAGAAATTTGTCTTCCAGCCTTTTGGTTCTGCCTTCCATCTTGTCTATTTTACTACTTTGCCCTTTCAGAGTATTGTCTATTTCTGATATTCATTATTGATGGCTTAGCACTCTTTCTTTAGGTTTTGAATTATTTTCAATGCTGTATCTATCTTATTTGACTGTTCCTGTAACACTTTCCTGACTTCTTCCTTATTTTCCTCAAATCCATTGTAAAGTGTTTTGAAACATTTTATAATCATTTTCTGAATTCCTTCTCAGACATTTCCAAAGCCTGCTCTCCTTCCAGAATGGAGTCCTGATCTACCTGTAGGTTATTTGTCTAAGATCTTTTATCTTGTTTCTGGACATGTGCTGATATGGTCATCTGCTTTGGCTTTTTGGACATGTTTAGTGTTAATCTGTGGCCTTAATATTTAATTGAGTGTGTATTTTGGTATTTTTTATGCTTTCTGATTGCTTCCAGGTAGATGTGATCAGGATGTGGTCTTCCCTTGTCACTCTTCTTATTGCTTAACTCAGAGTAAATTTCACAGGTGCTGTCTGCTTTCCTGGTGTATGGCAGTTGGTATTGGTTCTTGCCTAGGTTTTGGTGTTTTATTGAGTGTGATTGTAGCTTGAGTATATGGTAGAAATTGCTGACTCTTCTTGGGTAATATAGGGAGAGAAAAAGTCCAGCAAATATAGAAGGGGGAGCATAAAACAGTAAAATAGCACTAGCAAAATAAATAAATAAATAAATAAATAAACAAACAAACAAAAAACCCAAACAAGAAGAAGAAGAAGAAGAAGAAGAAGAAGAAGAAGAAGAAGAAGAAGAAGAAGAAGAAGAAGAAGAAACTAGACTGAATACTACAGTCTATAATCACAGAAAAGGGAGAGGAAAGACAGAAGAGAAAAAAAAAATCTGTAGACTAATATGTGTATTGATGTGGC
>NW_006408996.1:57257-59272 GCF_000296735.1 Chrysochloris asiatica | reverse complement strand
AGCATGGGGGTGTCCACTTGGTCAGGCACTCCCTCCGCAGTCACCAGAATGGAGATGGAGGTGCACAAACAGTGGAGGGGGAGGGGAGTGGGTCATCAATACTAAAAAAAAAAAAGTAAAGAAAATCAGAACAAAGCAAAACCCACCAAGTGTATTGTCCACCTTTGCTCCAAGGTTTCTGCTGCATTTTTTCATGGTTTTTCTGAAGCCTGCTTGGTCTTGCCATTTGGTCTCACCCAAGATGTAGGATCTGGGCCTTTGAGCCTGGCTGATTCAAAAGTACATGATTTCTTACTTCAGGCTCAAGTTCCACTAGCTATAAGCCTTCAAACTTTTACAATATTCCTAGCTATTTGTTTCTGATTTTTGAAGCTCTGCCCTGGATCTGTGGTATGACTGAAGGCGATCTTCACTGCACTTCTTCCCTAGCCACCATCCATCTCTGCTGCCTAAAGTTACTTTTAAGTCCAACAATACCCCAAACCAAAGATCAAACTGAGTGTTATCAAGCTAGTTCTGACACATAGACAATTATATTTTCCAGAGTAGACAGGCCTCATATTTCTCCCGAGGAGCTGCTTGTGAGTTTGAACATCTAAACTTACAATTAAAGGCCCAACATCTAATTCACATATCTGAGAGATCTTCTTTTTTGTTAAGTTCCTTCAAGTGAGTTCTAACTGCTAATGAAGCTGGATAAAGCTTCCAAGGAGCAGTTGTTGAGTTTGACCTTGCATTTAACATTGTAGTGATTATCATGCAGCATCACATGAGGACTCACAAATTTGAACAATAAACTGAAACCCACTGTCACTGAGTTTTCTGCTAGCAGTCCTTTGCTAATCCTACAGTGCCACCTGGCACTGTGTTCGTTTCAAGATTTCCAAAAGTTTCCAGAAAAACAAACTGCAGGAGCAGCCTGTAAGCTGTGTTTTAGGGGAAAGTTTTACTTTGTATATACATTGTTACCTGTCCCTTTCCATGAAGGTATGTGAGAACGTTTGAAAGGTCACATCTTTGGAATGTCTTTGATTCCCTAGTGAAAATGATACCCTTATTTGAAAATAGTATAGTAAGTAAACTAAAGAGATTTCCAGTATTGGTTTAATATATTTTATAATTTAGAAATACAGAATATAACATTAAAATAATAGAAGAGAGATGAATGTGTGTCAGCTTCAAAAAGATAATGGAAAAAGTACATAATCTATTAAATCAATTTTTATATTTTAAGTAGGGATACAACTATTGAATGATAGATTAGTATTTTATGTGAGTTATCAAGGGTTGGAGATTTCTAGAGAAGGATCAGCATTGGGCTGTGAACCACAAATCCACCAGCTAGTCCTCAGAAACACTATAAAGGGTAGCTGTGAGTCAAAATCAACTTGACAGAATTTAACAACAATACAGGGATTCTGAAAAACAAAATCAAGGAAGCATAATCATAACCCAAATTTGTAACCACACTAGATGGTTAATCTTTGAAATCATTAAACTTTTAAGGAGCAAAACCACAATTTGGAGGCTATCCAGACCAAAAATTACTCTAGATATATTTTAGCAAACTATATTTTGGCTGAAGAAATGGGTATTCATATGTAGACTGCAAAAGGACCCACTGCAAGTAGCACAAAAGCCAAGCTCAGTTTAATCAGTTCCAGAAAAGCCTATGAATGGGACTAGCTGCATGCCTGACACCGATTTCCATTCCAAGTCAGAAAGCCAAACCCAGAAATTGGCCTCCAACTTTATTGGAGAAGAAAACATATGGGAAGGTTGGAATTATGGGGCCTGCCAATACTTCTTGCTGCCCTAAAGCAAAATCTATGGCTCAGCTCCTGATATTGCAACATCCAGCCAATATTTATCTCTACCCCAAAGGAGATGTTCTAAGTATATGATGATTTTTAAATACAAAACCATGATGTTGAACAACGAAGTACTAAGTGATATAAATATGAACAGTTATTATAAGATACAGAAGAGCTAAATTATTATTAAAGAATAACAAT
>NW_006408996.1:52721-57157 GCF_000296735.1 Chrysochloris asiatica | reverse complement strand
TCTTTATATTTCTAGAATAATAATAATTTAAAAAATGTCTTGGAAGAAGTGCAGCAAGAATGCACCATAGCAGTGAGGTTGATGAGACTTTGTGTCATATACTTTGGGTATGTTATATGAGGGAATCAGTCCCTCAAGAGAAATGAAGAATGTAAGTAGGGTGTCAGTGAAAAAGACAACCCTCAATGGAATACGATGAAACAATAGTTGCAACAATGGGCTCAAATGTGGTGACAATTGTGGGCTTGGTACTGGGCTGCGCAGTGTTTTATTCTGTTGTCCATGGGAATTTATTTGAGTTGGAAACATCTCAAAGGCAATTAATAATAACAACAACAGTATAAAGAAAGGAAGACATCTAGCACACTTTAACACAGATCATGCATAGGAGAGATATGAGATGAAAGAAATGACTTTCAGTTGAAAAGTCTGCAAAAAGACTGTTTTCTGGGAGTTGTCAGGTTTCACTTAAAGCAGGTAAGAAGGGACTCTTATTTAGACTGTATTTAGAGTACAGTTGGGGATAGATGTTGAATGCATTACTAGTAAATAATATTGTGTCAGTGAGAGTACATAGGAGAAAGTTTGACAGTTTTAGGGGTTGGGGAAGGTAGAAAATCATAACAGATTACTTGATGTGTAAGTATCTAAGTATCTCAGAGATGGTAGATAGTTTGAGATCTTTGGAATTCTCATGCTATTGAGGTGAATGGGGTAATTGTCTTGATAGCCCATATCCTAGGTCTCTTAGAACAGTGTTTTCAAATAAGAGAAGACTGTTTAGGGCATGAAAACCTGAGTGTGCATAGTTTCAATAGCTGTCCTGATGTGTATTTTCCTTTTAAAATTAATCTGCATAAAGATATTGTATTATTAAAATCCAGGTTCTCCTTTCCAACTTCTCTTGCAAAAGATCTATATTCCTATTTACAAAAGAAGCCAGATCTCTTAGCAATATTTAATCTTATAAATGTGCATGGCTAAACTTGTACCACAAAGTCATTAATTCAAACCCATTAGCTGCTCCTTGAAAACCATATATAGGGTCACTATGAGTCAGAATCCACTCAAAGACACTTAACAATAACAAGATTTTAAAACAAAATCAACATATCCCTTAAGCCCCTCTAGGAAACAAAACAGAAGGGCAATTTGAAATTGATGTTGTTATCACAGTAAATAATTCACTCACTAATGCCAAGGACAACGACCACCAACTAGATAATATAGGGAAGTGGAGTACATCCTTTGAAGCTGTAATCCCTATGCTGAGAACCTGTTGTTCTTGTTGTTAAGTGCCGTTGAGTCGGTTCAAACTCATAGCTAATCTGTATAGGATATTCTGAGGAACTGCTGGTGAATTTCAACTGTCAACGTTGTGGTTTGAAGTCTAGTGCTGATCCTACAGTGCCACATCGGAAGTGCTGAGAACCTACTAGAACAAAAAGGCAGAACTGTAACATCAGAGAAAACAAGAGATGTTAAGAAGCAGCAGCAGAGAAATAATGGTACCAGAGGTAGCCGAACAACAGACCAGAGCAAAACAGTGCAGTGGACTTCCCTAAACACTTAATTAGCAGACATAAAGAGATTTGCAGCATTTGTCTCATCAGCGCAGAGGCCAGGAGAAGAATTCAAGGGTCAGAGAGGGACCTGCTTATGAGAACAGCTGAGAAGATGTCCTGATCAAAGAACTGTATCGTGAGGATTCCTGAATCTAAATTTTAATTTTCTACCCTGGTGAGGCACTTTGGTAAAGCACTAGACCACAAGGTAGGTTTGAAACAAAATCTCCATGGTTCTGACTCACCATTCACTCCATGAGTCAGAACCTACTCGATGACACTTAACAACCACAAAATCTATCTATCTATCTATCTATCTATCTATCTATCTATCTATCTATCTATCAGGAGCTCTGGGAGCACAGTGGTTATAAGTCAGGCTGCTAACCTCAAGGTCAGCAGTTCAAAACAACCTGCTGTTCCATGGGAGAAAGATGAGGCTTTGTGCTACTGTAAAGATTTACAGCCTGGGAAACCCTATACAGGGTCACTACGAGTCAGAATTGACTCTCTGGCACAGAATCCCTTGACTATATATAAAAATATATATTAACTAGACCAGATAATACCACTATTATTCAGATTTATGCACAAACAACTAAAGCCAACGATGATGAAATTGAATTCTACTAAATCTTCAGTCTGAAATTGATCAAACATGCAATCAAGATACATTGATAAGTACCGAAGATTGTAAAGCAAAGTTTGAAAGTAAAGAGGATAGATCAGTAGTTGGAAAACATGACCTTGATGATAAAATAATTCTGGCTAATTCATGATAGAATTTTGCAACACCAATGACTGATTCATTGCAAATACATTTTTTAACAGCATAAATGGTGAGCACACATAAAACACCCCGTAAAGAATAAAAGCATCAAATGACTGCATCTATGGGAAGAGACTGGAAAAGCTCAATATAATCGGCCAAAACAAGTCCAGGGACAGATTATAGAATAGGCCATCAATTACACATATGCACAGTCATGCTGAAGCAAACAAATTTGAAAACAAGTACAAGAGAACCAAACTATGATCTTAATACATCCCACCTAATTTAAAAACTAGTTTAAGAGCAGATTTGATGCATTTGATACTAATGAGGGAAGACCAGAAGAGTTGAATGAATGCATCAAGAACAGCATACTGGAAGAAATCAAAAGATCATTCAAAAGACTGGAAGGAAAGAAAACACCAAAATTGATTTCAGAAGAGATTCTGAAACTCTCTTGAGTGTAGAGAAGCTAAAGCAAAGCAAGAAATGAAGAAGTAAAAAGGCTGAATAGAACATTTCAAAGGACAGCTTGAGAAGACAAAGTTAAGTGTTATCAAGAAATGTGCAAAAACCTAGAGTCAAAAAAGCAAAAAGTTAAAACAAGCTCTGTATTTCTTTCTCAAGCTGAAAGAATGAAGAAGAAATCCAATCCTTAACTTGAAACGTTAAAGGATTCAGCGGGTAAAATATTGAATGATGCAGAAAGCATTAAAAGAAGACAGAGAGAATATATAGTCAGTTTATCAAAAAGAGTTCAACCTTTTCAAGAGGTAGCATATGATTAACACCAGATGGTACTGAAGAAATAAATTCAAGGTCTACTGAAGGCATTGATGAAAAACATGTTTCTAGAAATTGATGTAATACAAACAGAAATATTTCAACAAACTGATGCAGAACTGGAGGCACTCAATCATCTATGTCAATAAATTTGGCTAGCAGCCCAGTGCTTATTCTAAAATACCATCAGGATTCCTTTATCTAAGAGGCAGTAAATGTCGGTGGGCACTATATATCTTATCAGTAAGTATTTTAAGTCTTCTTTGTTTTTAGCAAGCAAGATTTCATCATTTACATATCTCAGGTTGTGAATGAGTCTATAGCCAATGCTGATGCCACCTTCTTCATTTAATTCTCATTCTTATATTATTTGTTCATCATATAGATTTGGTAAGTATGGTGAAAGAATACAAAACTGCTGCATACCTTTCCTGATTTTAAACCATTCATTGCCCTCTTGTTTTGCTTAAATTATATTGAGTAAAACATTTCTTGCATGTGATATTAATAATATTTTCCAATGATTTTGCATTTCTTTAGGTCACCTGTGTTTGGAATTGTCACAAATATGGATCTCTTCAGTCAGCTGGTCAGTTAACTGTCTTCCAAATTTCTTGGCATAGGTGAGTGATTTCATCCAGTGCAGCATCAGTTTCTTAAAGTATTTCAATTTGTGTTCCATAAATTCCTGGAGCCTTGGTGGAAGCCTTTGCCAATGCCTTCAATGAGCCTTGGACATCTTCCTTCATTACACATTGGCTCTTGATCATATGTCAACTCTTGAAATGGTTGAACACCATTTGAAATAGTGAATCTGTGTATTCCTTCTATCATCTTTTGATGTCTTCTGAATTATTCAATATTTTGCTCAAAGAATCCTTCGGTACTTCAGGTTGAGTTCTTTCAGCTTGAGAAATGCTGAACATGTTCTTCCCTTTGGGTTTTCTAACTCCAGATCTTTGCACATTTCATTAAAATATTTGACTCTGTCTTCTAGAGCTGCTCTCTGAAATGTTCTGGTCATCTCTTTTACCTCCTCATTACTTTGATTTGCTTTAGCATCCCTATGCTGGAGAGTGAGTTTCAGGGTGTCTGGCATTCGTTTTTATCTTTTCTTTCTTTCTTATCTTCTTACTGACCTTTTGCTGTCTTCTTGTATGACTCATTGATGTCATCCCACAACTCTTGTGGTCTCTGTAATTAATGTCTAATGCATCAAATCTATTCTTGGTATGATCTCTAATTTCAGGTGGAATATGTTCAAGGTCATATTGAACATATAGCATGTGTGGCACTTCAAGGTAAAGGTAACAAAA